>NC_089315.1:15159489-15371502 GCF_036669915.1 Pocillopora verrucosa | reverse complement strand
ATAAAAACCTGGACATAAGAACCAAGGCTTTTGTAAGTTAACCTCCGTACGTTCTTAGACAAATGGTGTTTGTAGTAAAATTGATTACTTAGGTTTTAAAACAGGTTCCTAATATTTGTTTGAAAAGGGAAGCCTTCTATTCTTGGGTGTATGCCAATCTCAATTACCCTGCTTTACATGAGTTAATAGTCGGATATGTTGCACAGCTATAGATGTGTTGTCTGTCCAGTATTGTGGTCTCAACAATAGCAGTGTTATGGGTGGTCTCATAAACGCTGCCAGTGTTATGAGACCACAATATGTTGTTCAATTAAACCGATGAAACTACCTTCTCCTGCTTTGCAATAATGTAACCGTATGTGTGATTCCTTCAGAGGAATCTCCAATGGGAGGGCTTGGTTCGGCTATGTAGACACAGTGAAATAATGTTGTTTTGTACTTAATAAGACTAATCTTCAAACCTTACTGTACAGGAATCGGCTCCAGAAAGACTGAAAATCAGCGTGCATCTAGAACTAATCCAAACGTACACATACTCAGAAAGCGGCGGTGTTACAAACTGCGGCCAAATATATGTTTTACAAATCTTTTTCTTCTCTGTTTGTTGCGAGCAAGCCTACATAAAATTCTCCAATATCAGGGAAATACTGTTATGATGCTTCAGTCTAAATGAAAATATGCGATTTCTTGGACTTGAATTAATTCATCGTTGATGGAGAAAGATGAAACCGAACTCCATATGACTCTTTGGTAACTCCCGCCAAGCAAAAAGACCTTTGCTAGCTTGTATATAGCCGCCCCATATTCTCCAAAAGAAAAGGGGACGACTGTAAACGGGCTCACCAAGAGTAACAAGTTCAGGGATAAAAACTTAGCCTCGGGGATGCGTCTACATATTTGATATAAACCGTTCATTTGCCTCAATAATTTCAGTTACTTTTTATGAAGAAAAAGCTCTCCTGAACGGATGCTGAAGTATCCGTGAAATGTAAGTGACAGATCATGACTACCCACGGGAGCTTTCCCGCTGAGTTAATAATAAAATATTAAGTGAAGTGCTGGCAACATAACATTCACTGAAATATGAAACAGCAAGAGGGCGCTGGAAAGTGACTGATTTCAATACGATTCATTAGCCAACTTTTGGCTGGAGATCGTTAATACGAACTTAAAAAGAAAGGAATTTCAAAATCGCAATCCTCAGTTGAAAATGATTTCAGTCGGTCACGGGAATGTAACTAGAGTTTGCATGGGAATCTAAACAAGGCTCGTGACTTTCGTCGGGAGCTACTACATGAGGAAGGCTTCGAAGAACGAGGCAGAACACAAAGGATGTAGAGTAATTCAATGAGATAAGAGTAAGTGGCCGTTTGTTTATATATTTTAACTTTAGTCGTAACCAGATACAGCTCTGTCAGAATATGATAATACAGATAGTTCATCGATTTTAATTTAATATAGTTTTACATTTATTGTTCGCAATGATTCCCACTGGGATGACAGTTCACTGAGATACTAAATTGTGATTCACTCCCTGAGAACAGCTTATCTTTGATGCCGACCACTCACTCAAAAACCAATGACTGAATTGGTGACTTTGAGAAAAATTGAGAAAGCACTTTGCATCCATTTCTTTTGTTGTGTGACATCAGTCTAAGACATGTATACACAACACTGTGTTACTCAAAACCCTGTTAAAACAATTAATCATTGACTATTATTGTTGCAGCGAGCTTATTATAAATATTTCGCAATCAGTTTTCGAATTTCAAAGTAGCTAAGAGGCTCATGGTTCTCTTGTTTGAAATCCATGTATCCGTGCACACTTGCATAACAGCAGTATTTCGCCAGGTAGGTTTTATAGTCTAAGTGTATTGCTAACCGTAAGATATACTTGCACCGTATCAAATCCGTATCGAAATTGTTATGTTCAAACACGATGCCAAAAGTGTTGAAAATTGATGTTGAAGTTTCCAAAGAGCTATTCTGTCGTGATTTTAAAGCAAAATATTAAATCCTACAGGGCATAAATTTGTTAGGAAACTCTCAGGAGGTCAACTTAATGTCAGAGAGGAATACAGTGCTGTAGTACTGGCGGTACTCATCGAATCTCAGCGAGCCGGTTCGTTCAGTGATTGCAGCATCAACCGGTTTACTCAAATCATTTACCATTTCAGTATTCAAAATCACTGGTTCTCTCTGAAAGCTGAGTTTCCTGCTCCAAAAATGGAATTAATTTTTAAGCAACGCAGAGGTTTCTTATGTAAGCGCACATATATTAGTTGCTGTCTCACATAAATTGAGTAGTACTAATCTTGGTCGCATCTGCATTCATCTACGATTTCGTTGCTGAACCATAACTTTTCTGAAAATGTCAGTGCAAATACACAAGGAGAAATTTTGGAAAGGCGTCGAATAAGAATTGGAGCTTGCGGACGTAAACAGTTACACTTCGACAGCAACATAAGTTTATGCCGAATTTTCGTCATCGCTTCACGCGTCTCTCGCATGGAAGTGCTATTTCTCCGGTGATCACAAAATTTTTATAGTAGTACATTTTCACCGTGATTTGTAGTATTTTTTTAGCCGCTCTAAGTCATGTAAAAAAATGCATAGGCTTGTCCTGTGAACGTTTTCTTGAGGTCGTGTTTGTTATGAAGCAAACTAAACAAATGCAATCAATCTCGTCTTCAGAGTCCCCATTCCTCTGACCAGCGGTCAAACAGGGAAATGACTCTGATCAACTCCAAGTAGAGGCCATTTCTAGAGGTTTTTCCGCAGTTTAAGTTGTGCCAAACCCAGTCTTTACAATAGAGCAATAAATACGAGTAAGAATTCTAATCGTGATAGTCATGAGACCTGCCAGCAAGGCGAATTGATGAAGTTTTTTATTTACTACAAATTTCTTCTTTTTGCGTAATCTGCTTTCTCCAATAACTGGTACTGCTAGTCTCTTATCGCTTGTACTTCTGGTTTCAAAAATGTTAATTGGCCCGATTTACGCTCTCTACGGGGAAGTCTTGATGGTGGTGTCGTTAATGTGATACATTATTTCTACTAATGACATTTGTACTGTCTTGATCAACACTGAATCCTTTAGTGTCGATTTTTTAGCGCAGCTATTGTTGTCAGGGCTCCCACGTCCAAAACCCAAGACTATGCACGAAGGGCTAACGAAGGGCTAACGCTTTTAAAACCCCTTACGGTGGCCAATTTACGTTATCAACTCAGTTGATGATACCAAATTACCCTGTTATACTTTCCCACCGACGCATCACCACAGTTTCTTAAGAACACCCCCCTTTATTCTAAGGTCATGAATGTTTCGTGCCTCTTTCCATTTTCAGGGATATAGCTATTTCAAATGCTAACGTAAAAAAAGCCGACAAAAGCGACAAATTGTAAGGGCTTAGAGTTAAAATACCTCAATAAAGATAGCCAAAACCGATGCCTCTAACTTAAAGCTAAATGTCCGCTCATTCAAACTGCTCAACTTAAAATTGTTCTGATGCAGCATTAGTCTTAACGAGTACCGGATCAGTACAATGTCTTCGTTGATAGTGCTTGACAAGCAGCCTCAATCATTTCAATTTTCTAGACTAAATGCGATGATTTTTTTTTCTGCAGCTTGCAGAAGGCTCGTTTAATGGCTGACGAAAGTATTGCGAGTTTTTATGGAGGAAATGATTCTACAAAACTTATCAACGAAGATGAGCAAGAAACAAGAGCGCGGAGAGAGGACTCCTTCTACAACGACCAACCGATAGGGACTAAGGATCAGAGAACTTTACTGAGTGGAGATGAAGAAAATAGGGAATCAGTGAGAATAATGAAAAGGGAAAAGAGGGAAAACCCAGCGATGAATCGAGTCTTTCGATCAGTAACAGCGAAAAGCAATACATTCACTCAGAAGAGAAATCACAGAGACCCACCTCTTTGTCATTCAGTAACGATCATGCAACGGGCCAGAGTCGTCACGGGGCTGTCACGCCAAGTCGGCGGCAGGTGTCATTTATTCGAGAGGCCAATCAAAACGAATCTTGTGACGCAAGCGTTGCCTTTGACAACTCCCAATTATCATCAGACTCTTTGTCACGCGTTCGGGCCATCACGAGCGGTAGCGTGTATTACCGAACGCATAGCGAGGCGGAGGAATGTGATGAAAACGAACTGAGTTGTTATCGAAGTAATTCACAAATACGGCGGAGAAGAAGGTACACCAAACGTGGTGCTGTAGTTTCGGATTCTTTCGTCAATGAATGTATCTGCTGCTGTGTAATTATTTAGAGAGCAGGTCGAAAGAACAGTAGTTACACGTGGCTTCGCACAGACCTGTCCAGTGAGGTCTCGACAAGTTACGCAACGACATCGCCGAGAAAGTTGTCAGTCAAACTCTCAGGAGTGATCAGCATCTATTTTCTCCCTTTCGCATCATTTCTGAATCAAACATTAAGATCATGAGAATAAAGAGCATGATCGCCAACTAAAATAGCTTGATTGTTGAACAAACTTTCCTTATCAACACCAAAGAAATGTAGAAAGAACAGTGTAGAGAATGAATAAGCATGATGGTTTTAGCGGTGTTAAGGTTTAAACAAAAGATTACTATTACGGAGTACAAACTGTAACCTGAGCCAGCCCCTCGTTCAAAGGTTACCCCTGACAACAACTGCCATTTCCCTGAGAGATGGAGCCTGAGATAGGTTCGGTACCAACTGGTTTTTTGTCAAATTCCCTCATCCTGCAAAATTTTGTTAAGAGCTTGCCTCTGATCTCCCTCATTCGGAATTTAAAGGAAGAGGGTGGGGGGGGGGGGGGGGGGGGAGTCGGAAGAGGGGACAGGAGTCAGAGACACGTTAAATTTTACATCCTTTAAGGTAGGCTCGTAATCTCTATCTCCTCCAGTTTTTCGCTAACCTTACAGACAAGTTTAACTGGAACAGCCCTTTTCTACAGTATAAATCATAAAAAATCACAATTTCCTCGATTGAGATTGGTTTAAAAATTGTAATTTTATGATTAATCGGTAAGAAGACTTCGTGTCGTCCAATTTGGTCTGTAATCTACTCGTGATAAACAAATCGGACTCCTACTGCGCGGTCGTCCGACTTTGTTATCAGTCGTATGACTGCAGATGGAATTAGATTCCGGCCACCTAGTCCTGTGACCATTACTAGATGGAAAGAGTCTCCGCTCGAGCTATTTTCAGTATTTCGGATTGTCTGAATCGAGTGGCTCTCGTTGACTGTCGTGAAACCAAAACCAAGTAATCACAACTGTCAGACACAGTCAAGGAATTTAGCACAGGGGGCCTGTAGTTCCTGTACTCTTAGGAATGATTTAAAATTCTCTAGAGAGTTTTGATACATTGTCGAAGACGAGTTAAGAAGTTGGTAAATTGTCAGCTGACAGTAGGGTTTTTTTATAACAACTGGAGTAACAAAGAAATCTTCTAACACTTAGAAGTCTCCAGTTATGAGAATTAGCATTCAGATGTCGAGGCTTAGCATCTCGCTACTGTAGTGAAGTGATAACTGAAGAGAATTTCCTGAATTACTCGAGTATAGACTGCAGCATCTTTTTGGTCTTTACCAGAGTTAGAAACCAGCGAGAGGATGCGCGGTCGTCTGACTTTGTTAACACTCGTTTGATAACAGACCGAATTGGACTTCACTCAGTCCTGTGACCATTACTAAATGGAGAGAGTCACCGATTGAGCTATTTTCGATTCAGTATTTCGGATTGCCTGAATGGGGTAGCTCTTATTGAGTGTCGTGTAATCACAACTGTCAGGTACAGTCGAGGAAAACGGCACAAGGGGCCCGAGAACTAACAATAAAAACAAACGCGCCGCCTTGATGACCAAGATGCCTTTGGTTTTAGCAATGCAGTCGAGTGGTTCATAGTGAGGGTGGCGCGAGTATTCTACAGCAATAACAGTGAGAAGTAAGACAGTCGTGCTATCCTACAATACTAACGACAATCGATTGAAAATTGATCCACTATCGACAATTACAGCGAAGGTATTTACAGTCACAATACAATACACAGCGAAGATACACAGTTCAAAGGGTTCACAAGAATTTATTATCTAAACGCGCCACATACTGAATGCAGCATCCCTCACGTCGATTTAAAATGAAAGTCAAAACAAACCGTAGACTCTTTATTGGTAATATAAATCAAATATTCCGACTATTAAACTCAAATCCGTCAAGGTTTAATTTCAAATTGATACTGTAAAATAAATGATATACAATCTCCTGGCAGAGAATTTTCTTATTATGTACAAGTTTAATTGTAAGATCATTTCTAATTTCAGTTCTCTTCCACCAAAGGAGGACAAAAACTAACGACCATCTTGTATTTCAGAAAATCAACAGTACTGAGAAACTTAAGGAGTAAGTTAAATTTTATTACTTTCGGTTCGTGCACGAGATGGAATGTGTTAGTCGTTGTCTTCATTCGGTGGTATTCTCCCCGCCACAAATAATAATAATATAAACATTCTAGACAAGCTATAAGTCTTTAGCAACAGATTCAAAGGAGAAATGTTGTATCAAAATCCCACGAAAGTTGTGAACATTCTTCGAGTAATTTCAAGTTATGATACAAAGAATAATAAGGCGACTTCTCTGTTATTTCTCAGAGCGCGCGCAATTGTTTCTTCAAAAATAGAGCCAAACCAGCCAGAATTTAGTGTTAAGATTGGCGACAACGTTTATGTTACATATATATTTACATCCCAAACTACACTTTACGCCATCTGCTCAGCGTGGCGGAGATGAGGAAAACGATGAAGGGGAAATACAAGCCCGTTAAGATAAAAATAAAATCATTGCACTTTTCTCTTTCATAAAACTGCTTTACAACTGAGCTGCTGCTCCTGGGGACTGTAAAAATGAAAATCCGTCACTAGCTAAACTACTCTATAAAATAATCGCTCGCTTTTGAATGCTCTCAGCACCAGTCGGCCGTGTAATTGAAATCAGCGAACAATACCTGTAGAAGAAGAGAAAGCCATTACTGTCACATTTGAAAATTAAAATAAATTTTTATAGGGAAACTGGTTTACTCTATTACTCTAGGTCCTGCACAAGGAAAACAATGGAACAAACACGAACGGGTCGACTTCCCCAAGGTAAAGGCAACAGACTTGTTCCTGCAGTTCTTAGGAATGATGTAAAATTCTCCAGGCCATTTAAATACGTTGTCTGAGACAGGAATTAAATAGTTAGTAAATTGTCAGCTAACGGGTTGGGTTTTTTAGCATTTTTTAAATTTTTCTAGCATCAAATTCTAAGGACAGGCTAACAAAGAAATCTTTTAGGTCTTTAAGTCCCCAGTTATGAGAATTAACATTCAGACGTTGAGACCACTTTAGAGAAAAGAGAACCGAAGGAAATTTCCTGACTCTGCGGCATATTTTTTGCCTTCACCCTAGTTGAAAACCAGCAAGAGGATTTTCACCTGCTCTTCACTGTTCAACGGTCTGGCTTCCTTTGGAGGTGTCAAGACAGGTTCTTCTGAGGTAAACTCTTCATCGAAGTTACTCACATCTTCCGCGTGTCTCTACAAAGAAACATCAGAACTTTCATTACGTTTTTTGGCATTACTTAAAATGCTTCAGGCTTTGTAGCGAGGCTTGCTAGGTTATCAACGACTGTAAAACCACACTTAGAACCAATAAATCGTTCCAACTCGCAAACACAGCTCGGAATATTTCCCAAAACGTAAAAAAAAGACAATAATTATGATAGAATAAATAAACCCGTAACGGCGAAGGCTTTTTAGGCTACAAATATGGACTCGGTCAAGCTAATATTTCTACATTATTCGAAAAGAAGGATTACGGAAAAATAGTGGAAACAGTCTAAACATTTTCTTGAAGGGCGGAACTAATAGAAGACTCAAACTGAAGTGTGAAACACGACGTATGTTGTAAAAGCGAATGTTTACTAGTTTAGCATACAAAACAAAAACTTACCACACTTGGAACGAACGGTGGTCGAACTTTTCGAGCGAGGAGATCATCCCAGTTCATATCCTAACAACAAGAGACAGAAAGTAATCATTCAATATTATTATTTTCCAATTTAAAGAAACTAAAATGAGATAAAAATCTAGCATTTACACTGAACTTAATAACGGGCCTTCAAGCTCACGTGGAATCACTTCAGAGTTTAACCTTTAACCTTCCCAGAAATGTTCACAGGTGCATTTCCATTTGCACTTTGTACCAAGTTTGCTCCCAGTTTACCAGACAAATAAACAGGAAAGATCATCAGTTACCCTAAAGAATGGCTGTTTCCTGACATCCTCTGCATCTTTTTCACTGGCTCCTAACCGTCTTTCGGGATTGCGCCTCAATAACTAAAGTGGGTTGAAAACAAGAAACAAATCAGTGAAACTGAAAGAACCTGATGAAAGAAAACTTGTTCTATTGCAAGCGCAAACACACGATGGACTAGTAAAAAAAATTATCAACTAAGAATCTGCGCTTTCGTCGTAATTTCTTTCTCCAATGGTTAATTACGGATAAAATAACCACTTACTGTACTTCTAGACACAGACAATTTCCTGTTTACAGAAAAATTGCCAAGAGAAACACCAAAACAAGGACACTATTAGAGAATATATTAAACAACCAAAAAAGCAAGATGAGCATAGCATTGATATTAAACCAAACTCTAAACATAACAGGATTCAAGTTAGCTAGCAAGAAGAATTAACATTTCACGTTTATTGCTGATAACAGCCCCAAGACTCACCCTTCTCATGATAGCAATGGCTTCTGTTGAAAGGAACCTTGGATATCGAACTTCATCATTAACAATAGAGTCGAAAACTTCTTCTTCATCATCTCCTGGAAACGGTGACTAAAAAAGTAAGGAATGGTAAAGTTTTTAAACAACGTACTCACAAAAACGCTATTATTCGCAAGAGTTGAACCATTTCATTGAGCATTTCCAAAATTCATTAGCTGCAAACCAGTCTTTCACT
Source organism: Pocillopora verrucosa (assembly GCF_036669915.1). Classification (NCBI taxonomy): domain Eukaryota; kingdom Metazoa; phylum Cnidaria; class Anthozoa; order Scleractinia; family Pocilloporidae; genus Pocillopora; species Pocillopora verrucosa. The sequence goes on along the minus strand of NC_089315.1, from coordinate 15,362,499 downwards.
TTGAAATACTAAGTAAACAAGGTGGAAAATTCCTTCAACGCATTTCCAAACCTCCTAAATTGCCTCTGACTTTATCAATTTGTTCGCGAAGTCAACACTCATTAATACTAGTATTGAGAGTGTCTACTGACCCTTTACTCGCAGTTAAAAAAAGATGCCGGTGAATTATCGCGCCCTTTTCTCGTAACACAAGGATAATGTTGTTTTTATAATGGTAACTTACTTCTCCGACCAGCATTTCAAATATGAGCACTCCAAGACCCCACCAGTCCACAGCTCGCGTGTACGAAGTTTCTGTAAGAACCTGAAAGTAGAAAGTGAGTAACAATGTGTTGACTTCGAACAAATCGAAAGAACATCTGAATTTTTAAACACCAAGCCTGTCCGTCCCCCCTCTCCCCCTCCCCCCCCCCCAAAAATGAACAAATGAGAGCAGAACATCTCTAATTCAATCGTGCACTAACCTCAGGGGCTAAAAACTCAGGGGTTCCACAGAAGGTGCCTGTTCTTGCTCCAAAACCCATTCCTTCTTTACATAAACCAAAATCCGCAATCTTGACGTAACCCTCAGAATCCAGTAATAAATTGTCCAGCTTCAAATCCCTAGAATGTGAAGTGCCTCATCTTAAGCACACTGAAACAACTGCGTATAATTACAAAATTACTTAACCCAATAACACATGGTATGGTTATGAGAATTGACCTTTGTGCTATTATAATAATAATAATAATAATAATAATAATAATAATAATAATTAAAAAGGAGATCATTCGATAATGCAATTTAAGTGTTTTCATTGGCTTATCCATTATACCATGCGCGTGCATAAAGACGAGTTAAACCGGAAAAGTTTAATTATCTACCGGAAGTGTTTGGCTATCTATCATCTCATGTCCAACGCGCACTCGCTGAGTAATTGCTTAATATACAAGAATTTATCTATATACCACATAATAATAGTAATAACAATAAAAATAACAATAGAAAAGACAATAACAACCACACCTTGACATTCTATCGCGCTTCCCTAGCTAAAGACTTTGACTTTTCATTAGCCAGTTTCTTTGAAATACAACACGAATTAAACGCACAACTCGAGTTTTTTTACATGGTTCATACAAATCAACACTGCCTTGACCCTTTCACGAAGAAATAATTAAAACGTGTATACAACCCTTTAACCGTAACAACGTCTGCCAGTCAAAGTAAACAAAGACAACAAAATGTTAGGCGAATTTACTTGCCTATAAACTATTTCGTGTTCGTGGAGATACTGCAATCCTAACACCACACATGATGTGTAAAACCTGAAAACAATACACCAGCATTTCATTTTAAAAGATGGACCGTATTACTTTTTCCCCGAGGAGACCACTTTTACGGTAAATGAAAATCATACACTTATGATATAGTTTTGTAATAGGTGAGCAAAGTGGCTCAAGAAAACGACTACCAGTACTAAACTGAATGAGCTTGATATTCTTTGAAGAGACACACTGCAATGCCTTCCATGAGACCGACTCGCATACAGTAGTTACTGACGTTCATATCCTATTTTGGAACACTCAGTAATGAGAAGTGAAGCCCCCCCCCCCTTCCAGGATGGGATGCAAATAGCTGGTCATCCTGGTATTTCATGAGGTTTCTCTAACAGGACATGAGGTTTTCCTCAGCCAGCAAATGCTGTAATTTAAGCCCAATGGGGAGAAACTCACTATGACAGGAAAATTGCCTTTCTTAGCAGTGTAAGAAGATGGCCATTGTCCAGGCTCAAACACAGTTTATTTAAGATGGAGCCCAGTGCCTTTCCCACAACATCAACAGATATCACCACAAAACAATGTTTAGGTTTACATATTACATGGAAGAGTACTTACACTGTCCTTGGTTCTGAGAAGACATCTGCATGTATGTGCATCATAAGGTCACCTCCAGGTGCATACTCCATTACAAAACACACATGTTCCTATTCAAATTAAACAAAAAAAAATCTGTCAACAAATCTAATAGAAGAACTACTTAAAAGATAAGCAAAATGAAGAAGACTGTGTCATTGGGATTGGAGGGTAGGTAGGTGTCAAAATGTGGAGACAGTCAAGGGATTCAATCATGTAAGCAACAAGGTTACTATGACGACCATGCCAGAGAAACCCAGGGGTGGGATGATAACTTACCCACAATGTGGAAAGGAGGAACAAAAATGCAAAAGGCCGAACTGCTAAGTAAGTCACACAGGGAAACAAAATGACTTGCAATAATATTCATATCAAACTTACATGGGTCTGAAAGCAGGCAAATAAGTTAACTAGAAATGGATGCCTCATCTTGTTTGCTGTCAAGAAAATTCTTTTCTCTGATAATAGACTGCAAAATAAAAGATAGCCAGGTAAATGTAAAGCTCTTAATATAACAAGCATTAAGACTATATAGTTGAACCTGTATTGAACAGTCACCCACGGGGAATAGTGGGGTGACCGCTTCATACAGATTGACTGCTTAAAGCAGGTTGACCACTTTAAACAGGTACCACAGACTTTGGGTATTATATAAGTACAATAAACAATGCCACTTAATGCCAAAATGGACAACTTGATGTATGGAATCTCTTTGATTTTGGGAGAGAAACATGGATTAAAAATTACTCAAAAGATTATTCTTACTTTAATTTGAGTGGTTCCACTTTCAGCGACAGTTCAATACAGGTGGAAGACAATTAAAACAGGGAATTGGGACTTAGTTAAGGGTGACCAGGACAACTTAATAGAGGTGATCACTTAATAGAGGTCAAAATTATAGTGATCAAGGAAAAAAAATTCTGGACTTTGACATATGACTGTCCAATACTGGGTGACCGCTTAATGTGATGCTGCCTAATACAAATTCAACTGTAATTCATTACATTAATCAGTAACATATGTAGCTTAGGTTAACGATGAGGTCCTTGTCTCAAAAAAATACTGAAAAAGTTTTCAAACATTTTCTAACTTGACTTCTAATAAAGCTTTACAATTTAAATAAAGTAAACAACTGTTTTAAAATTCAGTTAGCCCCAAAAGCCTACCTTTCAACTTCCTCTCTTGCGATAATATCACCCTTCTTCAGAGCCTTGATTGCAAACAATTCATTGGTGTTCCTGTATTCTGCTAAAATAACCTGGTACCATGAGAAAAGGAAAAAATTATTTAGACTAAAACTAAGTGAATTACAATTGCATCCCTTATTCCAAAAATACTCCTTCCCAATGATTACAAAGGTTCTTCTGATAATTAATGATAAATATGTAAGGGCAGAAAAAGGTCAACCAACACAGACAAAAAATGATTTCTATGGTAATGCAGCCTTAACCTAATAAAGTATCATAACAATAATCTTTTTCAGAGGACAAAGGTTAGGCTAAGTTTCTGAAGAGCGCAGAGCTCAGAACAGCAGAATCTCTTCCAGAGGGCAAAAGGATCTGTTCCTAAGAAGTAAAATAACTTGCCAATCCATCTGGATGGTCTGGGGATCACCCTTCTTGGTAGCTTGATAGAAATGAGTAAAATATAATGTGGTTGCTCATATAACACTGCAACTTACCTTTCCAAAATGTCCTCTACCTAACACACTAATGCAGCGAAAGCTGTCGATGTTCATATGACTTGTTAAACTAGTTGGAGGTGAAGGAGGTCTGTGTTAAGGAAAAAAAAAAAAAGAGAGGTTTTTATAGAAAGGAAAGTATATCATAAGTGCACAAAATCACTTGCTAACAGAAGCATCAAAGTCTCAGCAGTTCCAAAGGTACAAAAGCTGTGTGTGTCACCATCTTTTAATGGTTGTATTCTAAATTGTTTTCACTCAGTCAAGTATCTGCGTGTGTTTACTTAAGATCTACATGTCACAACAAATTAAAAAAAAAGTAAGAATTGTGATGCTAAAACAAAGAAATTGTTAATGATAAGACCTCAAATTATTTTCTTTCTCTTTTTTTCAAAGAGCACCTAGCTACTCCTGCTAGTTTAAAGGCATTATACAACAAAAATCATAGAAAAAAGTTCCAAATGGATCAAGACATTTGTAAGAGCACATAACCAAATGGCTGGAGCAAGACCTTTATATATTCTCAATTGTGGTGGAGGGATTCAATTTGACCTATTCAAGAACAAATCTCTCCAGTGATCAGCATAGGATTTAAAAATAAGACTGCCAGATCAGAAATAGCCCCTAATTCACTATGCCTCCTATGCAGACACTTCCCAAAAGTTCCCTGCAACTACCATATTTCATTTGTAATGTGAAATGAGCAGAGTTTTTCCAAGTTGAGTGAGATTGTCTCTTAATGCATGGAAAGCAAAGTGTCTAATTGATGGTCAGAAAACTTTGTTGTCATGACCATTTTAAAACATATCACGTAAAGAGTTGCCGCAGTCATGGAATTTACGGTCATTTCGCATTAACATTAAATTTGCAATTGTGCTTGTTTTTGAACCCCAAACCCTCAACTATAAGCTGAACCCCGTTTCTCTTGAAAAAAAATCCAAAACTTTTGTGTCAAATTCTGAAAAAATTGCTTGGCTTATAGGTGAAGAAATACGGTATTAAAATTTTAGAGCTAATCAATCCTTTGAAGTAAGCAGCATTAAAAAAAAGTGAACACTAACTTTCTCCTAACAGGAGGGCTTGGTTTTGGTGGGGATGTCTGTATGTTTGGTCTTGGTGGACTTTGAGGGCTGTCAAGGAATCCAAATGCTGAAAGAGCATCCTGAAACAATACATAACATCTACTTTGAATGCAAGAGCTAAACAATAGAGGTAAATATATTTAATAAATAACAATTCATACCCATTTAATAGAAAGGTAATCATACATCATACTCATTTATGTAACTGATTATAATTAAATCTGAGGGGCCCTTTCTCATTTTCCTTTTCTGTACGTCATGAGGGGAGAATGCACCAGCACAAGAGAAGATTCAACACGAGAGAAGATTCAATTTAATTTTTCCATTCAAGCCTTTCTGCATAGATGCTTTAATACTATTGAATTGTACTCAATTCACCCTTTAACTTCCAGAAACGATTAACATGTAACTTCTCCCTATAAAATCCATGCATTGTCCAGCAAACAGGTAATAAAAATACTCAAACTTGAAAGGTAGAAGTTGCTATCTTGATGTAAGAGCAAATTTTCTGTAATTGATTTACAGTCATTTGATGTTGAGTTGATGTTGAGAGAATTGCAAGGACTTATGCTATGAGAAAAGCATGTTTAAATTGGGCCAGTTTATTCTTCAATCATACCTGGACTTCATTTTCATTGACTGCACTCTTAGTGCTTGAGCTTGATTGTTTTTCACCACTGTTTGCTGATTTCTGCCCTTTGGCTGGGGTGGTGCTGTCAAAGTCTGGTTGTCTAGGAGGTGTTTGCATTTGAGAACCTTGTTGGGCACTACGGAAGAAACAAAAAAATTTTAATTTTAAAATTCAGAGCACACATCTGGACAGAAAAGATTCTTATCAGGGATGTGCCTACTTGTTCAGAAACTTGACGACTGACACAACTTGAAAGCCAGTGGCAACATCAGTCATGTAGTCAACACTTTGCCGGATCACTGATTGGAATACTTGACAGAGAGATGGAACTTAAAGCTTAGCAAAATTAATTACAACTTTGCCATTGCAATAGCATAGTCAAATCCTTGCACTCATCAACAATGGGAAAAAATGATGTTCAGGGAACATTCAGCAAACTTCCCTGGTGTCTCCACATTAGCTTAGTGAAACCAGAGTGATGAATTTGCCTCACTTATATCTTATCCTTGATGTTCCCTGTATACTTGCCTTGAGGATGATGTAGAATTTGGGCTCAATGTTGAATTGTTTGTTGAACAATTTGGTGGAGCTGCCCTTTTCAGGAGTCTTGCCCATGTTGCAACATTTGTGTTCATTTGACCAGCTCGCAGGAAATTTTTCCCTGTGAAGAAAAACCCATCACAGAATACAGTTAGAGCCCTAAATGCACCTGAACGAAATATAACTTCCTTTCTTACTTAAACAGTTAAACCCTGTTGATCAATAACTTTGTCTTTTAATTACTGCTACTGTCTAATTCAAAGAGCCAATATTTTTCCAACACAATTATCAACAATGTAGGTTCAACTCAGTGTTACAGCAATGGGCTTAAAAGAAAAAAAAGAAACATTTGTTTGTGATGGCCCTGAACAAGCTTCTAAAAGGGGTTAAAATAACCAAATCTTTGATTGTTATATTTTCAAGATGAACAGAGCTGCACTATGAAAGTAACAGGAATGTACAGTTTTTTTTAAACTGTTGTGCTGGTTTAATTTTGATGTTATGATTCCAACCTGTTTTATCTTGCTTTGGATATTCTCAAACAATTTATTTCTTTTCTCCTCTTTACAACAAGTTATGCCATGTTAGAGGCACAAAAATGAAGGAAGGAAAAAAGATTTTTATTCTATATTTATCTTATACTAATGAAATTTTAGTGCAAACATCCTTGTTTGTGCCTGCTAGGATTGACAATTGGGCTATTAGGTGTGTAAAATTTCCACTAGAATGTTTCTTAATCCACTCAAAAGACTTCTCAAAAGCATTTTGGAGATAATGATCTATAACAGAGAAATAATCAGCTTATGATATAATTTGTTGCAATCATCAATTGTAAAATAGGATTAGAAGTGCAGTGATAAAGACTCAACAAAGTCTTGAAATGGGAAGAAAGTTAGGATGCACATCGATGGCTCTTACAGTTGTTCATGAATATTATAACAAACCATCTATATCTCTGGCACAATTCATTTCATAAATACTACAACATTTTAACCTACACCTGAATAGATATGATGAATAAACTTGAAAATATGAAATCAGTGTAAAAATGGAACATACATGTAACTGCAAAAAGTCATTCTCATAAAATCAAATGATTTAATTTTGAACAAAGCACATGTTAGAGTTACAAGTTTAACCATCAACAAAATTCACAACCAAGTTTATTTTAACAAAACTCATTGAACACTATGATACTACGACATTAGAGGGTAAATTTATCTAAATGACCTTGACTTTGAAAATTCTCAATGAAATAAAAAACCTTAAGAGGAGGAATATCTAGCACCAGTGATAATGAATTAACATAAAAACTATCAATAGTTCTCACCTTTTTGAATGTGAAACAACTTCTTCTGCCGCTGAAGTCTTGGCTTTTTTGTCACCATTGGGTTAAGAAATGTAACCTGATTCACACATTTAAAAGGAAACACAAACATAGTACAATTTAGAATGATCATCCTTGAGAAAAACCCAAGGTCTAGGATGGCTTCATACAACAAGATTTGGTTTTTCCTTTGAAAGATTAATTATTAACGGCTCAGAAACAACAGGTGGTGGCCAAACTGAAAACATCCTGCACTTTTAACAACAAGTACAAATAAACTCAAGGGAGGAGGTAATGTAATTTCTCTCCACTGTTAGAGCTTTGAATTCAGTGGCAATAATCATCAATTGGAAAAAATCAAATATTCTATTTTTTATTTCTTTTTTTTTTTTGTGGAAGTGACCCTATCAAAAATTCAACCTGCTTCCCTTTATCAAGTACCAGTTGTCAGTTATAACCGCATTTATTCCTACTGTAAATTGCTCCATAATGGCAGGAAATATGCTGATCAGAAGAACAAAAATTACAAAAATTACAAAAATACTATTCCACACCCAGCTTTATCTATTTCAAATATTGGTAAATCCATGTTACAACTTTATGTTTCTTAATTTGGCAAGCTTCACTATTTGACAAATGGCTTTGAGGAAATATTATTCAATGCAAGACATAGTATGCTGAAGTTTCTGATGTATAGCTGTATTTGAACACAATGGAATAAGTCAATGGAGAGCACCTAAGAACAAAGAACAGCTGTGTTTTAAAATGCTCTTTACTTATGATGCCCATATATTCAAAAAACCAAAACAACTCATGTGTGAATAATAATGACAGAAAAAAAAAATTATTTACTGCAATACATGCTGACAAACCCACTTGTCACAAAAACAATATTCAGAATAATCATGGGATGACACAAGTGTACATGGTATGTCCACAAAGCCAACTTCAATATAATAATTTAAGGCAGACACACAGTTATCCTTCATGCATGATAACAGTGAAACAACAAATGCAATCAATTTTCCCCTTCAATAAACACTCTGCCATCAATTCTACACCACTGTGAGTTACTATGCAAAATTAAATCATGGGAAGTAAATTAACTGATGTTCCCTGTGTCCCCTGGCTTTTAAAGACAACAATTTCTTTTCCTCGTGGTTTCAAGATTAACAACAAAAGATCTACATTTTAGAAAAATGCATTCATGTGTTTCTCTTGCTGAGATGCAGAAGATGCTGACACAGTATAGATTTGTGTCAAAAATCAAAAGAAGAATCAACCAGACTGAAACCATGCAAAGTGAGAAAGAAAAGAAGAGATATTTAACCCGGCAGAGGGAAAGGAATAAAAGAATACTCTTGTGATAAAACACATTATTTAACAAAATGTAATGGTGTCACATGTGGTTCAACTAAAAGTGAAATCAGCGTAAGAATTTCCTTCAGATATAGCAAAGCATTATAAATCCCAACAATTTTGGTATAAATTAAAATTTTACAGCAAGTGATAAAGAGATGAAAATAATTGTAGTAAATAATTAGCACCTTTTCGTAGAGCAGGTATGAAATCCTTTTTATCTTCCACACCATCACACGATATCTCTTGATTGTAGGGATTTTCAGGCCACCATCCCTAAGTTTTCTTGTTCGTATGCAAAACTTGTCCATGAATAAAGAAAACACAAATGACCGTTGTGAAGCAGATGGTTTTTCAGCAATACATCCATCCACTCTGTCTGATTCCAGTTTTCCCTTTCTTGGGGACCTGGGAGGTTTCTTTTGAAGAGAGCCTTGTTTCCTTTCCACAGGCTTGTAGTTTTTATTCTTTCTGGGTTTGACATAGGCAGCATTTCTATGAAGCATGCGCCTTGGTTTTCTAAGTCTCACTGCATTGTAACTTCTTTCACTGCAGCTGCTGCTGATTGAAGTTGTTGTCTTAGAGCGCTGATGCCCTCTCTCTGAAGAATCTGACCCCTTCCTGAGGTATCTCTTGGATTCCCCACTGGGGGACCTATCCAACACTAGATTTCTTCCAAGAGAAGCTTGACCTTTTGTGCTTGTTACAATCTTCATAGGCAAACGACTAGAAAGTGAGTTATCCAAAACAGCACTACGTGGTCTGCTTTGAGTTTTGACAGTCGCTTTACATTTTTCAGTAGCTCCTATGTCAATATCTCGTACAATTGATTTAAATCGATGAGTGCTGTTTTCTAAAACTGAACTCTTAGGGCGCTGAGAAGATTTGATAGACAGCATATTTTCACTCCGGGTTCTAGTCCTTGAATTCACATAATTCTCCATGGCAGAACTTTTTGGGCGAGATGAAGCATTTCTGCCGACTATTTCCGCACTCTGACTTATTGAGATTTTTAATCTCAGTTTTGCTGAACCAGTACTTGAAGTGGTTGGACTTATCTGTTCAAGTGATGAAGTTCTCTTTCCTTCTGTGGCAGGAGACTTTGTTAGAGTTCTATTTCTGGGTGATCCTGGTGATTTTCGTCCACTGGCAAAATAACCATTTTGTTTTCCAACAATTTTCTCTGAAGATGGCCTTCTTGCTCTGTGTGTTGGTGAACCATGAGAGGGAGAACTAGATGGTGTTTCCAATTTTTCTGGGCTCTTCACATAGATAGAATTATCATTTGGCATGTATTTCCCTGTTCTAAATGGAGGTGGTGAACTCAAACCAGACACAATTTTCTCTGTTGAGCTTTCCTTAGATTTCCCAGACAAAGCCAATGATTTTTCATTGGGTACACAATTGCCACAGGAATAAACATCATCCTTGGGAATATATTTTCCAGTACGAAAAGGAGGCAACTTTTTGTCATCAACAGAATATTTAACTGAAAATCCACCAGGTCCAAAGCTTTTCTTGCTCATAATATTATGCTCATTACTATTCACACAGATGTTTTCTTTCCTTGAGGATTTCCATTCAGAATTTACAGGGAGTTTTTCAACCTTCCTTGATTTCACACCTTCAAAGTCATGTTTTGCCAGTTCCTTGGTCCACTGCTTGTAAATCTTCTCAATCTTGCGGCTTGTGATGTTAAGCCTTCCCTGATAAAGGAAGCCATTTTGTTCTCTCCCCACAATATCTGATCTATCTTCACTGTAATTCATTGTCAAGCTAATCTGAATTTCAATCAGCCTTAATTATTTTCACCATACATGGCCTTCAGCCAGGCCACTTGTTCTCACCTTTCAAATTACTAAATAATGCATTTTAAGTAAAATAGTACATTTGCCCAAATGAAGATCAAACAGGAAGCCTTTCAAATCCAACTTTCATTTCATGCCCGAGGCAAAAAAAGGAGGAGGAAATATGATCTGTTTTTGAGCTCTTCTCAATTGCAAATATCAGACAAATTTGAGATAATTCCACCTGCATATCCTAGGTGATCAAAGATCAGAAATCTTGGCATACCCTGACCCAATAACAAATCTCCTTGGCCTTCCATAATCAAGCCATAAAAGCCCAAAAGCTCATGAATAAAGATCAGCATGAGAAGCACAGCCACTGTGGAAGCAGGGGAGGCATTTTCAATAATTTTTGTCCCTTTCATAAACCAATCAAGCTCTAAAACTTCGTGGAAGATTCAGTTGGCTGCCTCTTAATTGCTTAGGAGTTTTTTCATCATTTTACCAGCCAATGACAGCTATTCACCTGCTACAACCTGTCAAAGAGTAAGGCTTCATTGGCTTCACATGACAGAAACAATACAAACATTGAATCACAAGCACCTGTCTTGTCTGAAAAGTATGTAAATTTAATTTGCATATTCACAGATTACTGAAAGTGTTTATAATAGGCACCTCTTCTGAGGAGTTTTATTAGGAGGGTTTAAAAAAAGGGTTTTCAAAAGTAGGAATATACAAACATTTCTAGGACCAGAGGCAAACTACAAAAAAGACAAAAAAATATTTTTCTTTAAATAGAATACTATTTTCCATGTTTATGTGTGATATTGAAATCTGGCAGTAAAGGATTTATTAAAATTGTAATCAATCATCCCCCTTCTGAGGGGGATTATTTCTCACTATACCACAGAACTATGTTATTTGATTCACCCTGGGTCAAGTGATCACGAAATTTATGTAAATTTATCTTGAAGTTCACACACTTTGAATTTAACCAAAGGTGTGAAAAACAGAAATTGCAATAGAACAAATATAAAAAATGGCTGGAGACTTTCAGCACAGTACATTTCATGAAACAGGAAGACTGTATTTAAAATAGATGACAATTTCATGCCCCATAGGTCCACATTGATAGATCACATAAACTACAAAGATTGTCACCAAAATTCAAACAGTGAACATGTGCTGGGAAACACAAAGAAAACCACTGGAGCATGATAATTAGGAAGACTGGGCACAGATACAAACATACTGGCAGGAGATCAAGTGGAACAGCCTAGATGTTACAAAAAGGAACAAATTTTCAAAAAAGTACTGAATTGAACTTGTTTCTTCACCAACCCACAAATCAAGACTTTTTTCCCATTAACAACATATATAAAACAAACAGAAATTTTCAATTTGTCAAAGGAAATAAGTCACTGAAAAAAGTGATGAAAATGCAAATGATGTTGAAAAAACCAAGAAAAATGCTGCATGTGGTGTGTACATGAACTCTATGTGAGTAAATCATAGCAAAGAAAAATTACATTACATAGGTCTAGTTTTTTGAAAACACAACTTAAAAACTGTAATGAAATGAACATTCTAAAGAAAAAAAAAATACAGACTCTGGAAAATTTTCCTTCAACAACAAATTATATACTCTGAACATCTGCCAGCATGATCAACTATCATCACTTGAATTTCAACATTTTTAATGATTTCAACATTTGAAATGATTTCATCCTTTTCAAGGCTCAAAAACCAAATTATTATTGATATCATTTATTTGTCAGTCTTGAAAGCAGATGGTAACAATTACTTTCTACTTGAAACATATCACATATAAAAAATTCATACAAAAACTAAATTATTCAAACATCATGGTTCTAAATGTGGTGAAGCCTTAAATAGAGTATGCTTATGGAAATCCAAATTCACTCAAAAGAAATCATGAAGTGAAAAGCAAATCGAAGCAAAAAATTTCATTTTCCAACCGTATAAATCAACAAAGGGAAACTGTTTTGAGCTTAATACATTTTTCTAGAGCAGAATAAGTGGTACAAAAACAAAAATTCATCAAGAAAGATACTGCTGCCCTGAGAGACCTGGCAAAGAAGTACTCTATACAGGTTCTTTAAATAATGGGATATTGAGAAACAAGGAAGATCAAAACAGAACCAAATGCAAAGGTTTCAGATGTGAAGATTGTCTTTTGCATTGATTTACATGTGTGTTGGTTGCTTAAAACATTTAAAACAGTAATAACACACAATTGCAATATATTCTAGGAACATGCAGTACTTTTCCAAACACTCATTTTGTAATAAGGATGTCCTGTCAAAAAGCTTTCATAACACAGAACAACTCATTGCTGAGTACAAACACTAGTTAAACATGAAAAAATGAAAACCAAAGCAAAATGATGGACAATACTGAGTATATCAATTAACATGGAATTACTCATACTGTAAGTGAGACAAACTGGAGGACTGCAGATTATCAGATTTACACATTCCCTTGCAATCTATCATCCCTTAAAAACATACACGCATGTGCAAGAATAAGAAAAAATAAAAAAAGTAAGAAGACAAGCAACAAACCTCTGCAAATAGGCAACCTTGTGGTTCCAGAGGAACTTGAATTTGATGCCGCTGATTGTCAAGAAACTCTTCAAGTCTTAGGAATGCCACACCGCAGAGGGACCTGTGATCTCTCCAGTACACCCCTACCTCAATCTCTCTTGACTAAAAGAAAACAAGAAACTCTTGTAAGTACACCATAAAGGTGAAAGTCATAATAATTTAGGTCAATTTACCTGAAATTTCCCTCTAGCTTATTTTGTACTTATGTACAACAAAAATAGTGCTTTGAGTCCAATTATAGCTGTAACTCAATTACAGAAGTCATCACCTATATTTGAGAAGTTATCGCCCACAGCCAAGCCCAGCCCTCATCTTTTCCCCCAAAATTGAGATACTTGTAATTATCATGATTACTCAGCTTGATTACATCAAGCTGTATATAACTCTACTAAAATACTGAAGCAATTATTTCCAAACAGTCAAAGTGAGATTTCATGATATTTCTTAAGAAATAGGAGATGGAAGAAGATGCTGTACCTCTGGCAATCACTTGAGTTATCATACACTAAAATAAGTTATATCCTCAGGTTGAGTAAACAATGCTAAATAATGTCTACTGGTGTGATTATAATATATAATATTGAGACACAAAAATTGCTACAATTTTTATAATTTGCATAATGTGTGAATCATCTCTTTTTCTTTACCTTGTCTAACTCAATGTGAAACTGTTGACTCCAACAATCTTTTCCCAATGTCTTCCAGGATGTTTGTCCCACATAGCAATTATCCAATTTGAGGACTGCACACACTTCAACTAACAATAACAGAAAAAAGGAAATATCATATCATATATAGTAATACATGAAGAGATATCTCATTTGACTTTCAGTTTCAGATGCTTTGAACATTTTATTGTCTAGTGCTCAATTCATAACCATCCAACACTTCTCAGAAGTTCAGTAGTTTATCTTGCTCATCAACTAACTAGTAAAGTTGTCTGCCTTTGGCCCTTTAACTCTCATGAGGGAACAAGACCAAATTTCCCAAACTTACAGACTAAAATTATACAAACTTACAGACTGTAAGCAGAATTACTACTGAGATGTTGGAGGTGAAAGAGTTGAGGGAGCTTGATTCAGCTCCTGCCATTTTGTTGCATATTGCTGTTACATTAATTATTTAACCCCTTAAAGTGTCAGGCTTCTACTTTCTCCTTACAGTATCACTACTGAATCAAATGTAAAAGGTCATGAGAATAAAGGAAATGATCACTATAAGATGCTCTTAATTGTCAGACAAATTCTCCTTGTTAGCAACTTAGAAAATGTATATGAACAGTATGGAGAATAAGCATACCGATGTAAAGGTGTAAAGGCTAATTGAGAGATGCAAGTGCTTCTCTCCATCTATATCAAGGCAATGGAATTGTGTCCATGAATGGTGAAAAGGAAAATGACAAAAGGTGAACGCAGGAAGTCTTTTAATTTTAACACAAAGTACTTGTCCGAGGAGTTTGGATGGCTGCAAATTCATAAACCAGGACAGTGTAAAACAAAAATTCAACATCATAAGACTTGTGAAAAAGTTTCCAAAAATCATGACATGATCACATTGATCCCACAGATTTGATAATGTGGCTTTCTGTAAATACCTGATAAACTCTCTTCAGCATTCCATTTATTGTAGCCACTCTTTCTCTTGCTAGAACCTGATCTGTCTCCCAGCTTGCCATCTGGGCTCACCATTGCTAAACTGATTGTTTTCCTAGGATCTCTATTAGGAACAACTGCCAGGAGCCTGTCAGCGCCAACTATGTGGACCTGGAGAAAGAAGAGTCAAGTTGTAGCTCTTTGAAAATGTCTTTCGTAGCAGATAGGAGAAAAATATAAAGATGATCACTCACCAACACCTCTAAGTAGTGCGTAATATATGAATGCAATGTTCAGAAGTTACTACAAAATACAAAATTAATAAGCAAAAATACTTGCATTCCATAGAATACAAAATAATGTACTTTTCAAATAGTTCCATGTAATACTCTTATATGACTCACTAATCATTGGTCTAAAGTACATAATTAAAATTTCAAGCCACAAAGCAGGAAACCAAGTACAGAGTCTGTTACACCATAAGTTCCCTGTGGCTCAAGGCTGCATGTAGAATGTTTGACCCACTATGGATCCAACACTTACCAGAAATCAAAATTTTGCCTTTGCCCCACATTTCATAGGAATAAACACCTCTTCAAGGGCCTTAATTTTCATTACCCATATTTGCATGTCACACACTCAGTAATGATCAAACTGAATTCTACTCTTTCAATAAAACTGTGGCTTAGCATACTTACATATAATTCTCCAGTCAGCGCTGCTGGTTTAGTTATTGCTGTGTATTGTTGCTTTCCCAAGCCAACAGCCTTGCGGTCAGCGTAAGATGGAGGTGTTGTTACATAGTCTTTATCTATATAAATACCTACAGCTGCCTGTTCAGGAGATAGTTCTCCCATAAGTCTCGCAAGTGAACACTGAAGTAAGTCTAGTTTTTGACTTGATTCATGAAACCTCCTCTCAACCTAGGTAAAAAACAAACAAAAGCAAAATGTTATTTACTTTTTTCTAACTAACCCCTTCGCCAGCTAGAAGAGGACACATTGAGAAAGCAGGAAGAATCGGTATAAAGATCAAGAGGATGAATGAGGTTTTCCTCCCCTTTAGGAAATCCTAGAGTCCCCAGTGAAACTTGTTGAACATTCACAACTAAGTACACACCATATGACCTACATCTGAAGTTATCATGTGGTCATCATCCCCTTTGAGGATTGCAATGCAATTGCAAGATTTCTTGAATAACTTTCAATAGATTGAGCCAATAAACTCTACAGTGTGACTCTCCTTTCCAAGCTTAGCAAAGAAGCAAATTAAGTTTTTCCAGAAAGCCCAAGTTAAATAATCATCACAGTTAACTGTCTTTTTAACATTACTGTAAGAATTAATTATCAGATACTGAAGTCTTATGATCAAAGGTATTTGATATATAAGGAATTGTCAGACAAATATTGGTTGACTGCAATCAACAAATGGGAAAGGCAGGGAAAGTTTCCAGTCAGTTAAATCAAGACACATCTCTCCTTCTAATATTCTTGGAGATAGAAGCCCTGTGTTGAAATTGAAACTGATGAAGTTTATCAAATCCTGCTTGGTAACCAGTAGGAAAATTGATAGGACTTCTTGATGCTACTGCAGTTGAGAGTTGTTGTAAGCTGTTTTACTCTGTAGTCTTAGAAATGACTCTGGGAATGCACTACTTTTCAAACAAGGCACAAAATTTGTCAACTTTTGTCCTACTAACATCATACATTTTTACTTTCTTTAGAATAAAAACTACTTACCTCCTCTAAACCTTTCCTATCACGACCAGACTTTTGTAAAAACTTAATCATGTTTTTTGCACCATGAATTACTCTAGATTCAATTTCAATATGATGACGAACATCTTCTATTCTTAATTCCAAAGGAGAGAGTCCTAATCCTGGTGCAGAATTCTCTTTACCACCTGCGCCACCTGACACTACTCCATCCTCCTTTCCTATCAGTCCTTGCTGTTGCTCCCGTAGTAGTGCCATTCGAATAATTTCTATCTTTGTCCTTGAGTCTTCCAGCATTTGTTGAGCTTCTGCAATAAGTTTGGTGTCTTTCTTCTTTGATCCACTAGCATTGTACATTGCTAACATATTCTCTGCACCTTGCTTTACTTTCATCTCCACAGCAATTTGCTTTTTTAATGAATCAATTTTGCCATTTATAGCTGGTTCATTTGACACACCATCTGTCTTGTCAGGAGAGAGGACATCTTCATTGTCCACTGTAGAAAAAGTCATAGCAAAGAAACAGTCATATCATGAGAGGGCAACTTCCTTCAATAAATTGATTTTGCTGATTTAGCTACTTTCAGAGTGCAAGAGAAAGCTTTGGTATAAACATGGCTACTGTGATTAAAACTTGCATTACAGAATTGCATTTGATCTTGCATTGGATCTTGGAACAAAGGGTGTGTACCATCTAACATTAGAGAGTCAGAGAAAGGTACAGCTACAGATGCCCAAAAATATTTTTTTCTGCCAAAAAAAAAATTTACCACTAGTGAATCCATCACCAGAAGAAAACTCTCCAGTTTAGAATGTAAATACACATTTTCCTACTATGTTTTGGTTCCCATAATTACTTTTGTTCTGATAGGTAAAGCTGGTGCTCAGGTTCAGTTTCTCAGTGCATGCAACTGTTTCAGTTTTGCAATAATCAGAGCAGCAACTGTCAAAACAACAGTGAAAGGTAGTTTTGCATCTAATTTCTCATAGTGGAGAAAAAAATTATTTAGTTTCTGGAGCATAAGTCTCTTGAGAATTTATACATCAACAAATTGAGTATGTATAAACTGTTCAAAGAAGACAATATATGTAAATATATGTAAGTCCAACTCAATAAAACTTTATAAAAAGAATGTACAAATTTCATAGTCCTTGATAGGAAATTTGGTATCACTCTTAACAACAACTGGCTTCTGTTATCAACAAAGTATTGCCACTAGACAAGATAATTCCATCACAAAAGCCTAGATTTTTTTACTTCTTTTCTGTAATTCTTTAATTGCAGCTCATCGGCATGGATCATTTATTTATTTATATATCATTCACAGGTCAAAATATATTTCATTTAATTTCAAGATCATTGCTGGACTTGAAATGGTATACAAGTACAAGTACAATCCTCTTTCAATGAATTGGAGAAAACAACATAGAAAATCAAAATTCCCTTGAGGGATTTTGTTAATAATCTAGGGCTTTAAGTCAATGGGCCATGGCAGATAAGAGCATGAAAAGATGATAAGAGAAATTTTATCCAACAGACAAAACAGGTAAATTTTGTTAATTTGGTGTATTTTACATAAACTAAGGTTATCATGTTGGACAATCCAAACATTTTGTTGAAATGAGTTGCAAATATCACTTGAATTAATTTCTCAATCACACAGAAGTGAGATGAAGGAAATCCTGGCAAGAACTTCAAAATATGTTCAAGGAAATCAGAATCTCCAATCTAATTGACAGAGACTGTAACTTAAAACTCATGCCAGTACATTTATTATGTCTAAAAATGTCAAACTCTTGGAGAGTAACAAATATTGTACCAAGAAAGTAACCAATCAAAGATGGATAGACTTGCAATTTTAAAACTGAATCAAAAATGTCGAGAAACACAATACCAGCTCTTTGATCTAAAAATCACAGGATATCTGTCAACTATTGTTACCAAGTGGTTGTTTTACTCGTAATAACCCTTGCGGAAACAGGTAATTTCTTTCAAGCACTCTAGATAAAATTCATCAAGGATTTGAACAATAAACAAATGCAGCTGAAGGAAAAAAAACCAGCCAGACAGTTCCCGATTTGCACAGTAGGATAAAGAATACGATAAGAAAAGCTCATCGCAAGAAGGAAAAAGCAAACAAAGGATTTTCCTTCGATCAAATGTAAACAATCCTTGGTTGTTGTCACAAACGCAACCGAAAAGACCCAAATATTTAAAGCCACTTGACGGTGGCGAAAACAACGAGTCCAAGCGTCATAGTCTAGCGGTTATCAAAGAATAACGCTCTTAAAACCCGTAACTTTTTCCAAGGGTTTACGGCGACATGTACATAAAAAATTAACAATCCCACAGGGTGACCATTTAAATACTTTAACGATGTTTAAGTGTACGTTGTGATACGCACCATCCGGCGCACTCCCGAGATGATATTATAATATATTATGTTGGATTAAGGTTACTATTAAGTTTTGAAATCCAAAGTTACGGCTAAGTAAGCTTTTTCGTTGAGTTATCAAAATCGAGGTTTGTTTCCGCCACGCATCAAGGGATTTCATTGTACACACTTTGCTCAAAAATTTCAACCATTCCTTGTGACGAAAATGCACTCATCAAAATATAGCAAGTTTCTGGCTCTGAAGCGAAAGGTTTTCGCTGTGGAAAGTCGAATGGAACATATTATACTGTATTTTAAGCAACAAGTGCAACCATGTACAAAAACGTTGCATTCCAACTGACATATGTTGGCCTAAAAATATAGTAATTGGTCGAGCGCGTACTTCTTATATGTTGTTCAGCGAGAGTTTATCTCGCCACAAATACACCAGTAATTAGAAGTAACTATCTAAAGTACTACCAAATAAACGATTTTTTTCTGAGCTGCTTACAATCAAATCCCACGATAATTGAAATTCGAAAGCAATGCGACGAATGATGCTTGAGTTTACCGTTGCAAAGGAAACGATTTCGCGAAGGATCAAAATGATTTAGCTTGTTAATAGGTCCAACTTGTCACGGAATGCCATGCATTCAGTAATATTGTATCTGCTATCTATACCAACAACTTATTTACTCACCTGGCATGTCTTCAGAGACTCGAGCGTTGAGGTCTTGAAGATCGTCGTGCAAATCTTGAAGTTTAGCTGTAGTATCTTTTAAAATTGTATTGCATTGGGCGATAGTCTTCCTGTCAGTGGCAACCTTTTTTAAATTTTCTGCTCCCTCTTTTAACTTAAGCTGCTTGCGAATTTCAGCTTTAATTGCCTCTTTGGACTGTTCAAGATCCGTTTTAAGAAGCGTTTCGGAACCAGACCTTTTCATACTGGCGTTATAGTCTTCTGCCTTACTAATTCGTCTTCCTCGGCCTCCATCGTACTGCAAGATAATGCATCAACTATTTGCATCACATGAAATACATGGGAAAATTCTCCAAATGCTCATTACTGTTATGATTTTCTTACCATAATGACTCCTCCCTGACTCATTCTTTATCGATGGATGCAAAGTAATGCCTGGAGATTTGCAACAGTCTTCAACAAAGTTGTGGAACTCAACCATGACCGGCCATAGCTTTCGGCAAAGCTTAAAGTAAACAACTAAACAGGCACTTGGAGACTGAACAACGGTCTAGAAACGGTCACCAATGCAAGTAATGAGCTCTTATCAATGATAAGTATATATAAAATTATTTAAAAAGCAATGTGTTCTACAAAAATTGTTCAAAAGTAGAAAAGAATCGTTGAAAAGTCTCGGATACCAAAGTACGGATAACAACCAAAGAAGTTCTTCCGTAGCTCGAACAGGCTCTTGGGTGGCTAATTTCACACGTGACAAGACCGTCTTACACAATATTCTGCTATTTTCGCGGTATTTCTCGATCAAGTTGGCTATAGAATCTAACAACAGCCTGGTGTTTTTGAGCTACCATGAGCAATTTACTTTTCAGTGATTGGGTTTAATGAGCACTTTTGGAGCATAACGAAAGGAAATCGAAAAAAAAAGCTTAAGGAAGCATTTCGTGGTAGACCGCTGACCCTACGGGCATAAAACGCGCCAAAATTTAATGAAAAGGAGAGCAAAGGCTAACTCTTAGAAGCAGTTACCTTCATCCCTTGAATTGTAGGAAACTATTTAATCCACTATTTGGCACATTTTGGGGTGATTTTGCTCAAAATGTGTGGGAGAACGGCCTGGTATGTATGTAAATTTGTCAATATTAAAAATAGATGATTCGTGGAAGTGAAGTTATTTCCGAACAAACAAGTGATTAAGATTCTATTTTCTTTTGTCATTCAGTACCCTTGCTCCTGATGAATTCCCGAAGGCATGCACATTCAAAGGAAAGAATGGTCAGATCCAGGAACCGGCTTGGAGAGATGGTAGCTTCAATAGAGGAAAATACTATCCTTCCCACAATATTAGTCCGCAATCCTTCACGTAAGTTTTTATGACATACTAAATTAGTTTGTTTTTTGTTTATGATGATTAAATGGGTTTTGAAAAAGATACATTCTAAAAATGCAAGGAATGTCTGTTGTTGAATGAGCTCTGTTAAGCTCTGACGAAACAAGAAAGGAAGCTTCAAGGATACAACATAACTAAGCCCATCGACTTTGTTGCTTTGGTTAATCTGTGTTTTTGAAGTACTGTATTATACTTAAAACGTATCTTCCCGATCCTTTGAGGTCATTTAACTAATTCCATGACACATTTTTACCTTGGCCATTGCACCCTTCCACCCACACAAAATGCACGTAATACAAACATCTATCACCAGTTTTTAATGAAATTAGGCACAGTGCTAAACTGACTTTTAGAGTTAAGTAAATTCTCTTGTAGTCAGACAGTGGGCTTTAAGTATGAGAACTGGCGGCTGGTAAACATACCTGGTTACTCTGCAGGACATCTGCTTCCTTCTTCAATGAACAATTAAAGTTCTTGCAAAAGAGATCAGCATTATGTAGATTGATGGTATACTTACTCAAGTAATCTAATCAGTGTAGTTTAAATCTACCATTTGTCAAAAACTGAACAATGAGACAGACTCATGTTTTCCTTGTTTTTTTTTTCTCTACAACTGCTGACTGATATGCTACTCACTTAACTGGTATCTAGTCAAGTCACCAACAGTTCAACTTGCCAACACCAACTCGCTGACGTGTAAAATTGAGTAGAAATGTCGGCGAGTTGGTCTTCAATCCAGCACAACTTATTAGAAGTTAAACATATAGAAAAGTAAAAGATCTTTAGTGAAAAAACAATTTTTTTTTTCCAACAAAGTTTATAAGGATCTCAGAGCGAATAAAGCAAGGTAAACATTGCCAATGACAATAAAAGCTTCAGACACGAAGGAGTTATTGTGTGACAACAACACTGTAAAGACTCATCATGTCAATCGGTCAGATTTTTTTCAGAAAAGTTGGCTTTCTAGACAGGATCTTTAGTAAAAAACAATTCTTTTGATTTCCATTTTTATTTTTTTTAAATTTTATTTTTCACAAGAACTTGTTTGTGTCTTTTTTGGTCATTGGCAATATTCACCTTGCTTTATTTGCCTTGACATCCTTTTAATGAAGAGAAAAAATTGTTTATGTACTAAATATCTTTTACTTTTCTATATGTTTAACTTCTAATAAGTTGTACTGGATTGAAGACTAGCTCGTCGATGTTCCTCCTCAATTTTACTTCTTGGCGTTGACAAGTTGAACTGTCGGTGACTTGACCATAATTCACTCAACTCACTATCATAAATTGGATATTGAGCAGCTTAGCCTATCAGATCATAGGATTTGTGATACAACACCAACTGATTTAAGTTAAGTCTGTAGTCCAGCCCCATGACCTATCTGGCCATTGCCTATCCTGGTGCTGTACTATGAAGCAACCAAAAGTAATGTTTCTCCCTCCGGGAGAGGATGTAAGTCAAGATTACTCAACACCTATAATTTTAATTTTAAGCCAATGGTTATCCTAGGTTACATGTAGTTGTAGATCTATCTTGTTGATAAACTGAATGAATGCCTTCTTATTTTTTAGTCCAGTGTTACTGTCAAGTCAACATTTTAACAGTTTAGCATCAGAAGAGCCTTGTGAAAGGGTTCTTCAACCCATGAGATGGGGTTTAATTCCATCATGGCACCGTGGAGATCCCAAAGAGTTCACCTACAATATGAGCAATGCTCGTAGTGATACTCTGTTGGACAAAAGATCTTTCAAATCTCCTCTAGAGAAGGGTAACAGATGCGTTGTTTTAGCTGAAGGGTAAGTAACTGAACCAAAGTGGAGTGGTTACCTAATATTTTCTTTCTTTTTCTTGTTTTTAACCCTTTACAACATTACATCAATATGCATATTCTCCTTACTGTTCTCCATACATATCCTAAGGTCCTGACAAGGAGAATTTATTGAAAAATCAAGAGCTACTTTAGTTTGTGATCATTTCCTTCTTTCTTGTGACCTTGTTGTGTGATTCAGGGGTGATATTGTGAGGAGAAATTAGATGCCAATCACCATTAGTGGTGAAAGGGTTAAAAAAGTGTTTACCAGATTACTGACTATATTTTATTCAGACCTAGCTGCTGCCCCAAATTTCTTATGGATGTGATTGACATGTCCAATTATGCCCATGTACCCTATCTTCCAGGAGCTATACCATATAATGTGATTAGAAAGTATCAGGAAATAGGACTGTTGTTAAGACACAGCTATGGCTTACTTGTTACCTAATAAATAATACTGTTCTGATAATTTTGGACTCAAATTAGAAAAGTGTTTCATAGAATAAATTCAGACCAATATTTAGTGCTTTAAAAGTAAAATTTTTTTCATCAACAGATTCTTTGAGTGGGAGACATTGAAGGGAGGAAAGAAACAGCCATACTACATCTACCTCAAGGAAGACACAAAGATAGAAGTACAAAACAAAACAATGACAGAGATTGAAGGAGAAAACAATAATGAAAAGGAGACAGATGTGAAAGATTTTCACATTAAAAAGGAACCAGAGGAATCCATAGCAGTCAAAGCAGAAGAAGACGCACAGTTTGGAGAGAAGCGTCTCTTAACCATGGCAGGCTTGTTTGATTGTTGGAAGCCACCAAATGTATGTGATTCATTGGCTGTATAGAAATTAATTTCTAGTCACTGCTAGATATTAAAAGTTCTATAACATTCTCAGCAGTGTGATGGTAAGGGAAAAATTATTGTCTTACCCTCTACACCCTAACATCAGTATCTATATTCTCTATACTTCTCTTTACGTTTCCTTTGGTACTTTCAAGGAGGATTTGTTTAACAATCCGAGCTTCTTAGGTTGGTGATCATTTTTGTGATTCTCATGATCCCAATGAATGATTTAGCAGTATTTATGTAAGGAAAAATTTGATGCTGGTCTCTCCTAGGCTTTAAGGGGTTAACTAGCCTGAAACTTTATCTGGGATAGAATGAACAATGTTAAAGAGGGGGAATTGAAAGCAGAAATGCAAGTCAGAATTCTTTTAATTTTGTCGCTAGGGAAGTGGTAATGAAGATGAAGAACTCTTTTCTTATACTATCATCACAGTGGATTCATCTCCATCTCTAAGATGGCTGCACAACAGAATGCCAGTGAGTAATGTTTAGTATATATCCTTTTATCTCAAAATTAAGCAAATTCAACCAAGTTTTTCAATAAAGAAAATATGTTTTAATTTACAACTAAAAGAAAGTCAGAAGTTTTTATTCTTGCTTTTTTACAAAATCAGTTGTACTTAGATTTTAAAAGGCAGCTAGTGGTCTTGTGGTTGGGTATAGGCTCTCTGAATCACTAACTACATTTTTGATATCAGCTTGTTAACTGACTATCTCTTAAAGTTGGAATTTCCATTTAACAGTTGTTACTATGAATTTGATTCTACAATCGTGTATCATGATTACAGTGTTTACTACCTTACTGGAATACACATATATTTCACAGCTATATTATGGAGGCAAGGCCTGTGTCCATAGTACAATCAGTGCATCTTAACCCTTTCACCACCAAGATCTCATTTTATTTAGTGATTCTCATTGCTATCGACCATACAATTCTTTGGAGTTTAGTCAGGAGAATTCAGTATTGGATCAACTGATAATCTCCCTACTTGATATTTTTCTCTTCTTGTTTGAAGGCTATTCTAGAGGGGGAAGAAGAGATTGGCCGCTGGCTAGACTTTGGAGAAGTTCCGTGGCAAAAGGTAATTCACAGGTGCCAAATAATTATGTACCATTGAAAATTATATTGAGAAATTTAAATGTACTCTTGAAATCAGTAAGCCCTATCTAGTTTTAACAGAATTTACTTTGTGTTCTATGGTAGGCTCTAAACCTTGTAAAACCCAAAGATTGTTTGGAGTGGCATCCAGTCTCTACAGTTGTGAATAATTCTAGGAATAAATCACCAGACTGCATCAAGCCAATTGACTTGTAAGTAACACCATTACATATTCAGTGATTTATATTTTTTACAAAAGTTTTACCAAGAACTTTCTTCTATTTCTTTTTGTTTCAATCCTCAACAAAACTGGGACACTTAGGACAAAATACTTTAAAATGAACACATTCCAAAAACTGGGTAATTTAGTATAATTATCAACTGAGTTGATAACACAATTTGGCCACTGTTAAGAGTAACAAAGCTGATGTTTTGAGCATTAGCCCTTTGTCTGAGCTAGTGACTTTGTAGTCAACAGTACTTCTCTCCCTCTCCAGTGTTGGGAAGAATCCTAGAAACATTAAGAAAAGCAGCACTTGTTTTCAAAATTATTTGGGGAGGGGAAGTAGAAGAGGCTGGAATCTTGTTATGTGAGTGCTTTTTACAACAGATAAAGTTCACATTTCGGTCAAGCTTTTGGGAGTAATAACAAAAGTGTCCCTACTGCAATTGAGCAAGATTGCAGCAGGGTGTTCAATAACTCTTTTCATAAGCAGCTGTTGATGGTGTAATGCAGGTGACTGTGCCCAGAAAAGAAGTGGTGAGGCAAAACCCCAACATGGGAGCCTGCATGTAAGCTAAACTGGTAGCAATAGACTGCTGGTAACTGGCTTTTGATGAAATGTTTGTTGTTGCTGCTGTAAAATTTAAGGTATTTCTTTTTTCTTTTTAAGGACACAAAAACAAGAAAAGCCTATTAAAGGAACTTTATTTTCATACTTCAAAAAATCACCTTTGAAACAGGAGAAAGCATTAGACAAGGGAGAGACTTCACAAGAACCATCTCAAAAGAAAGCAAAATTCGAGCAGTGATAGTTGAACATAATGGTACTTATATAAAGCATGCAGTTGCAATCTTATCGACTGGATAAAACATGCCTCTTGTTCCATTTTTTTTTTACAACTAAGTATCTGACTTGTAGAGCTGTCTACTCATGAGAGCCTGATACATGGAAATCTATTCATTCTCTCAATCTTTTTTATTCTTGTGGATAGTATTTACAAAACATTTATTAAAGGCAAGATGTGCATCAATTGTTTTTATTTGTAAACAACAGTTGCAAGAGGAAAAATAATTGTTTTTCAGTGAACAATGTTGAGCAGCAACAGACTTTGTGTAACTCTGTTACTTATTGAGATTATCGATTGAGAATCAAAGGGTACAAATAAAATTCATTTGCACTTTTTTCAGTATGTGCTAATAAAATTACCATTTCATATCTGAAAAGAGCTCTTTGGTTCCAGGTTGCTTTTTTTTCCAAGTCCTTACAGGCACAAAACTTTGAGTGATCATAAAACAATAATGCTCAAAAAACTTCTAGGAGATTCTTGATGGAAAAAAAAAGTTGATTTTCACTCTTGGGTTAAGTCATCTTTGGAATCATAACTTAAAATATTTTTAAAAATGTTTTGTCCACTCTTTTTTTTTAAAGGTTAAACGTGATGAAAATTGTTGTTTTGGTATTTAGCTCTTAGCAGGTTCATATATTCCATGACCAAAAACTCCCTGTCGTGAGGTGCTGTCTGTTGCATGGTGTTTGAAAGCAGAATCTTTAGCTTGATCTGATCTAAAGGTGCTGAGATAAGCTGGGATCTGTGGAGACAATTTCAATTGTTTATTGACTCAGGAGAAAATAACAAGACAAATTAACTGACTTATTGTAAAAGGTCCCTTAACCCTGTACTCCCTAACATCAGTATGCATATTCTCCATACTACTTTGTAGACATTTTGTAGGGTTCTGATGAGGAGAATTTGTTCAACAATCAATAGCTTCTTCAGTTGGCGATCTGCTTTATTCTCATGACCTTAATGTTTGATGTAGTAGTGATGTTGTAAGGAGAAATTAGATGTTAGTCACTCTTAGGGGTTAAATGTTCCTTGCAAGCTTTCCAGTGAGTAGGTACTCATTTTTAGCACTCCAGCATGAGTGTTCCTAGGGTTTTGAGTGTTGCTAGGGTTTGTACAGGTCCTGAAAAACCTGGAAAGTTCTGTTATTTTATTTGACATTTCTCTAGCACTGGAAAGTCCTAGAAAAAGACTGGAGGTCCTGGAAAGTACTGGAAATTTGCTGATCTTGAGCAGTAAAGTTTTCAGAATTTACATTCTCAGTAATGTATAAATTTACAATTTATGTAAGGAGAATTGATTTTGAAATCTTGGGAATGAAAGGCTTTAAGGTGAAATTTAGAGTCATGGGGAAATCAATTGGAGTCCTGGAAAAGTCCTTGAAATTTGTTTCTGAAAAAGGGTAAAAACTCTGTTTGCCTGTGGGAAAGTCTGAAACCTTGAGCGATATATGCTGACAACAGGTCTGAAAGGGGTCCACGTGTAGCACAGCAAATGCCACACCTCTTTCAGACTCATCTCAAATCTTTCTTTAGGAAGACAAATGCATGTCCAGTAGTGATTATTAGGAGGGCTTGCTCATAGACTGATTTTTTTCTAGGCTTCAGTTGCCATATCATTCATTGTCGAGAGTTTTCATCTATGAACTCTCATAATGAAAAACTTTAAAATACTGTCAGTTTCAGAAAACAATGGAGCCTCAAAATATTTTAGCAGTTCATAGAGTTTTTGGTTTTTTCTTTGGCTGTATGCTAACCTAAATGAGCATTATATCAATCAGACTCATCAATGTTAAATGTAACTTAAAATTATAATATTTTCAATTTGAATGAATGTTTCAGTCTGGTGAAGCAATAATAAGCTGAGAAGGATTAAGGAAAGGCCATATGCAGTGTATGTACTAGTGTCACAGTAAACTATATATTACAAACTTAAACAATTACCTTTTCAAACTTCTTCATGTGCCATAGTGGAGATGGATCCACAGGGGGTTGGTATTTTCTAAGCAGTGAAGTCCTTGTCTCATAGATGGTTTTATCAACGTGTCTCTGGAGACAAAAACAACAAAAACAACAAAAAATTGGTCAACTTGATGGCATAACGTTAAGTTTATACTTAGAACCTAAATTTATGAGCTGTTTACTGTATGCTTCAGAATAGGAGTTGGAAGTACATTTAAAGAATTTAGGTACAATTTTGAAACAAAAACACAGAAAACTGTTCATTTGTGCATAATACCTTCTGCTCTTGCCTTGCTCTGGCTGCTCCCTCAGCTTTCCGTCTTTCTTCTATCCAGCGGTCCTGATATTTATGTCCCAGAAGATCATAAACTGGAGTGGAAGGCCTACATAGAGACAATTTGAATTTTATTAATAACGAGAAAAAACTACTTCTGATGTGAGGTGGTTACTCATTTTGTGAGCTATTTCATAATTATAAACAACCTACATAACAAACCATTTCCATAATTTCAGGTTTACATTTTTGGATTATAGTGAGTGGTCGAATAACAGAAAAAAGTGATCTAAGAAACACAAGCTTTTATCGCTTTCCCATTTTAAAACATAACCAAAAATTATCTGACTATGTTTTGTTAAATTTTGAGATATGGCCTTATTTCAATAAGTTAAACATACTTTGTAGGAATACCAAAGACCATTGTAGGTGGGATTCTTTTAACTTTCAATGATGTCTTTTCATTGCCAGAGTCTTTCCTCCTCATGTCATGTGTGGCACGGTACTGAAAATGTTCATGAGCTGTTGTAAGGCCGGCTTGAACTGCACCTTTATTTAATCCAATAAAATCTCTTGGAGCTTTTTTCTCCTTAAGATAGAGGGGAGCCAGTGGGGCAGACCTCCATACAAGTGCTAAAAGAGAAAAAAATGCACTTGTAGTGTAACCACTGAATAAGTATAACAATGCAACAATGATTATATAACTTATAAAGTGTAACCTTTGAGAGTAAAATATTATGGTAAATTTTGAGCTTAATGACCTCTGTGCAGCCTCGCCCCTACCCTCCCAATTTTTCTTTGGAGGGTAGGGGACAGCTGTAAACAAGCTAGAGCTCAGTAGTGGAGTGTAAATGTACTTACCATCAGCGGCACCGCTGTCCTTTCCTTCATTTGGCTTTCCATAAGTAAACCCATCAGGGGGAAGGGTAAAGCAACGCCGCAGTGGTCTTCCAAGTTCAGACTAGAAAGTATTATATTGCTTGTATAAATAGACTTGAAAGAAATTGTGATTTATGAAATAATGGCAAAAGATTTACATTAGGTATACTCATGATATAATGAAATCCTCACAACACCACTCCACCTTTTGACAAAAAAAGCTCTGGTTTCTCCATGATAATGCAGTTTGGTAATGCAGTGATCACCAGGAAACCAGGCACAATAAATGGAAGAAAAAACATGACAAAGGGAAATTTCTACACTGAACAGAGTTTATGCTTTAGGCTGCTTTCCATATGATTGCTGGTATTGTCTCAGTTGTCTAGAAAACAGGAATGATTGGGATGATGCAGATGATCACATAGAAATATGGCCCAAGTGTCCAGGAAAAATAACACAATTTGCATTACAGGAAATTCCCAAGAAACACTTCAGGCTAAGATCTGAATTGCATCTACCCCATCCACCCCCCCCCCCCCCAACCCTCTTTGAACATCCTAAGGGAAATAATGAGCATGTCTGAGTAAAAAACTTTGAGACGTTTTGTTTGGGTATTTGAAGCTTGCACTAGTATTTCAACCATTTTATCACTTGCAAGCTGCTGTACACCACCTCCCCCTCAAATGACCCCTGATAACTCTTGTCGATTGTAGAAACAAAAAAGAGGCAATACATGTAAAGTGGTTGTTACCTTTTGTAGAAGAGGATTATTTATCAGAGATTCTCGTTGAACACCCAGCGTAACATAGTCCTTGCTCATCTTGAATTTTTCTTTTAGCCCTAAAACTACCAAGAGTACGGAATATAGGGGAGATCAGCGGGGCGTAATTTCACACGATTTCGAAAATTGAAACCCATTGTTTGCTCAAGATCGGGGTAACATTGTTTACACAGGTCATCTCACGACCTCACAAAACATTTTTGGAATTAGATTCTAAGTTTACTCGCTCAACCTCAGAGCGTTTTACAGGTAAGAATTAAAAAAAAAATGTATATTTGTTTCTTTCTAACTGCATGCCAGATTACTGTTGATTTTGATTACAAAAGAATATTTGTTTACACAGCAAAATGAATGTGCGACAGCCAACATGAAATATGATCTCCACAAAATTATTCCTTAGGTTTCCCGTCTTTTTTTTCCACATTATTCACAACTTAGCCTAAACAAACTGAATCTTCAAATATAGAAAGACAGCCTTAAAATCGACAGACCTCTTCTGTAGTCCGTATCTCAGATTGTAGCATACTCTGCTTGTAAACCCGATATCAGGTCGCGCGAAATACGCGAAGTAAAAGTGCGATCTACTTTCGTCGAAATCATGACGGTTTTCAAAAACGTTTTGTTCATTACTTTTAAGAAAACAATTACATACCTTTTGAACAGATTATAACCTCTCTATAAGAAAAGATTTCACGGAATTATCTTATGATTTTCGATGACCTTCCATTTAGCGATCATCTGTTGTAACGCGAGTTATGAATATATCCGCACAGTTGCTATGGACGCCAAATCCGTGCTGCTGGAGTAAGGAACTGCAGGCTCTTCTTGTTTATCGTAGCAACTGAGAGGGAAAATTCAAGATGGATGCAACGAAGAAACCATTGTTAATTCCACCTGAATTCTCAAATTATGCTGAAAAACATGGTATTTTTCAGATTTATGAGGTGAGAGACTGGTAAAAGTTCGTGACTGCGTCGAAGATTCAAATTCTCATATTATTTTTATCGGCAAATAATGCCTTAGAGTTTAACCGAACAAGCCCGGATCAGTATCCTGAGACCAATTTCTGTTAATCTGGTCGCTGAAACCCCTAAGTAACTGAGATCTTATTGAAAAGAGCAGTAGATCTTCTGTTTCACGTCAGGGCTGAACTCTTGATGGGCCTCTAGGCCAGGGTGTGTTCCAAATAAAAGTCATTTCAAAGTTATGCCTAAGATTTTAAAGTAGGCATAATTTGGTTCTGTATATTCACTAATGTTTACGTTTTGACCTCCCTTCATCATTCACAATGACAATTTTAACATTGAAACAGTGCGAAATTTTGAAAATCAAGCTCAAATTCATTTGCTCAACGCAGCCTTAACAGTTTTCATGCACCAAGTCTCCCCAGTAGCTGCAATGATACGGTATCATCAGCTTGTTTACAATTGGTGTGTCATGAGACAAACCCGTATATCAGTGGTAATTGCTAGTGAGACTTAATTGCTTCTGTCATTTTCCTTGAAATAGGAAGTGCACATAAGGTTGGGCTGGTTTGTTGAGACCTTAGTGTATGTGTGAAATACCCTGACCTGCAACTTTGCAGCTACACACTCATGTACAAAGTCAGAGTTTCTGCCAACTGGGCCATACCATGTTATTACTGTTAAGTCACATAACATCTTTGAGCATGAGAAGCTTTCCCAGATGTCTTAATCCGTGAGTGACCGAGACCGAATTTCTCTTTACAATATCTAATGCAACATCAAGCACTGACAAGTGATGGGAATAAAGAAAGAATTACTGGTAATAGAAAATTATAAGTTGATCCAATACAAAATTCTCTGAAAAAACATCATAAGAATTGTATGGCAAACAGTAAGGAGAATTACTAGTGAGATCTTGGAAGTAAAAGGGTTAAGTATACAACATATTTTCCATCAGGTTATGCAATGAGGAATTAATGAAAAATGAATACATTGAAGTTAATTTTGTTTTGTATTTTAGTCCCTTCTGACAAAACTGATAATAGAACAGCCTGCAGACCCACTGACCTATATGATAGGTCTTCTGGAACAAGAAAGTGAAGGTTAGAACTTGCTCTCTAGTTTAAAGAAAACTATAGGACTATCATACAAAAATTTGTGTTGCCCCCACTGATTTTTTTCTTTGACTTAAAGCTCATGACCAAATAGCTTGCCATTAAAGATGCTAAAAGCATTTGAAACCCAATAGCTTACTAAGATTTCCACTGACCTCTCATGGGAGAGGAAAAATGGATGGAACAGCATATTAAGAGGAAATAAAAAGGTTTTTCTACTTAATGTTACTTGAATCAAATATTGTATCACTTTTGCACTCAAGATTATTGTTTCATGATCATATAGTTCCACAGATCATTATTCATGGACCTCCAGCAGCAGGAAAGAGAACAATGGTAAGTTCATATTTACATTTGATTTCTACTGGGTTTGCAATGTTTGAAAGGTTATGATAACCCCACGCTAGTATGTGGAAAGGCCTCCTTTGAGAAAATGGTAATTAACCCTGAGACCTACACACTTTTTATTACATCTATTCTTTATAATCAAACTGTTGATCTCTGGTGAAATAAAGAAGTATCTATCTGTAGAAACTAGCCTTTAAGTGTCCCATAGAGCAGAGTCATTTTACAGTCATGGAGGAGATGAGGAAGGGGAGATGATGATGACTCCCATAGGGAGTGAGTCACCAAAAAAAAAAAAATTTAAATCAATCAGATATAGGGGAAGTTTTCAATCAAATGTCAAAAGCAATCAAGAATTGCATTGGCTCAGGTTTTTCTGGTTCTGTGGTTGGTCTTGAAGACTTGTGCCTCTCAACCCTTTATTGTTAATTCTTCCCTCTAGCTGCTAGACATTTCCTTGTAAATTAGTTACAAGAATTTGGAGTTAGATCAAGATAAAAACTTTGACCTTACAAGTTTTTGTCACTTTTTGCAAGAAAATGTTCAGATATTATGGGGAGAAGTTAATTGTTAATCACCTATGGGAATCAAGGGTGAAACAATCAGATGCAAAATTCAAAACAATTTAGACTTGTTCATACACCTTTTTTCACGTTTGAAATAGGTTGGATTAGTTAATTTTGGGATCTCACTGGCTCCTTGTAATGCTTAAAATGTTACTGGTTTTTGTGATTACTTTTAGCCTTTCATTTGGTTTTAGTGTCACAACAGTCGATGAAAAAATATGTTTAACTTAATGTAATTGGTTAATTTATTAGCTTTTTTCCTGTTTAGTCTGTGATGGCAGCAAAACATTTTGACTGTGTCCATATCACACTTGATAATCTCCTGGCAGAATCAGATTCAAAATCAGCAAAGAAGGTAATTGAATTGTAACCGATTTTGCATCCACCTGGCTTACAGCTCAGGGTTGTATATGAAATATTTACTTTATTGAATTCTCACAAAGAACAAATGATTTACTCTGAACAGTGTTATGTGGGATTGACTAAAAATTTTAAAACACTGGAAATTTCTTAAATTAGTCTTAACCATGTAGATTTTTAAAATGACTAATATGATTTGTCTCCCTTGTTTTAAGGCTCAGGAGTACATATCAGCAAAAGAGGTATTGTTAGTGTTACTTTTTATTTAATCTAGTTTGTAATGATTCACTTCTTTCAAAATGGATGGTTTAGGAGATCTATGAGCTCAGTGATTAGTTGTGGATAACTTGTCAGACACAGTGGACTAATGGTCAGTGCACTGGAATCTGGGCTGAGAGGTCTGGGTTTGAGTACAGGCCAGGTCAATGTGTTGTGTTCTTGGGCTAGACACTTTTACTCTCACAGTGCCTCTCTCCAACTAGGAGTATAAAAACTTTGGTCAGGTGGGCCATTAGGCTTGAGTACAGACTTTCTTTGTTACAACAAAGTGATTTAACACAAAGCAAATCTCTAGTCTTTGAATGCAAATTTTCTGCTTTTAAATGTCATGAATTATTTTTCTACTGTCCTAATATTTAGTGGAAATTAAATCATTTTATCAAAATTATAGATTTAGAACAATTGGTAAACATTAAATTTTTTTGTGAACTTTAAAGGAGATGCGATTGATGCTCCAAGCCTCTAAATTGAAACTTTTAATAGATTGTCTTTTTTTTAATTGTTGTCTGTTAACTCGGTTGCACAAAGAGGATTAAGTAACTGGGGATGGGGATGTAATTTTTTCAGAATTATCAGTTGTTAATGGTAATCAAGTCAATAATGGTAATCAAAAGAACTTCAAAATGAAAATTGTTTATGTACAGGAGTTTGAAGTCCATTCAGGGCTAGTAGAAATGATATACTTTGTGCTTCTTCAGATCAGAGGTCAGAATATAATGTTTATCACTTTTTTATTTTAGACGGTACCTACTCATATTTGGGTCAGTCTCATCAAAGAAAGACTACAGAAGGAAGACTGCATCAGTAAGGTAAAGTCACTTTTAGCTGAATCATTAAATAACAGTTTTAATCATGGTCACCATGGCTTTTGTTTTATACTTGCTAGTCATCATATTTGTCTTTAAAAAAAAATTTTATTTTTCTCTTAGTTTTTGTTCACAAGTATTCAGCAGGAGAGGAAAAATTATTACCATTGTACTTTTGCTAAATCTCAAAAGCAAAAAAACAAAACACCAGTTAGGGGATTATTAGCTGATCCAATTCCAAATTCTCCAAACTCACTTCGTAAGAATTGTATAGCAGACAGTAAGGACAATAACTAATGAGATCTTGGCAGTACTGAAGGATTCAAAAGGATGAATAAAAACTAAAGTTCTACTTCATTTTTACATGTCTCTCAGGGCTGGTTGCTAGAAGCCTTATCACAGTACAAGGAGAGCAGGTTTGACGTTTAAATGGTTTAATTATGCTCTGTTGCGTAGATTGATTTAGATAATTAATTATAATAGCACATCAGAGTGACTGAGAGAATTTAATAATAACAGTTAACCATATTCTACATGTAGTAAGCATACATTTGTTTTCCTCCCTGGTCAATGTTAATGTAACATGACTGTCACTAAAAGGTTTTAAATAAATTCTTAAAGAAAACAATATGTCTATTTCAAAAAGGTTTTCTTAGCAAAAAAAATCTCTCTTGTACTTGTAGGCCCAAGCACTTCAAGCAGAGGGAATCAACCCAAGACATTTTGGTGAATACTGTCTACTTCCAATGATTACACTTTTAAGTTGGTGCTGTTTGTGCCTTTTATTAAGAAAGATGGCTTTTTTTTTTTAAATTTTGCATATGTATACTTTTAATTCCAAGTAAATGGTATTGATTTTTATAAATGAGCCAATTTCAACAGATCAACAAGGAAAATGAATCAGGAAACTAATTAAAGTGATAGAACAGTAATACAAAAAGTTGTAAAAACAGCATTATAATTTTTCTGCATTTATGTAGAGGGAGATAAATTTGTAGTGATTTAATATTGGTATTGTCAGTTAATTATTGATTAATGATTTTATTTAATAGTTCTCCTGGAGGCTCCTGACACAGTCCTGATAGAAAGAGTGATGGGGAAAAGAATTGATCCAGAAACTGGTGGTAAGTACTTATAGCTATTCTAAATATACTGCGTATAAACCATTTCACTTTCATTAATACAGAATCAATTTCTTTGCCGCTTGCCATACATCTTTGCCATTCTTTACCTGTGCTACATAATGATATTGTAGGGAGACTTTTCTGGTTGATCACCCCTTTTGAGTGAAGAGGTTAATAGGTATTCATTGATTGAGTAGGAGGGCTGGACAGAAAAACATTTGGCTTGAAGTCATGAAATACGTAGTCAACACAAAGAGACATTATATTAATAGTAAGGCTGGAAGTAACAGTGTCAAAAAGTCTTTTGTCATCTGAGCACTGTGTCTTACAGAGTTTGAAATTATCTTTGAAACACTTGTAAATAAGAAATGATTACCTTAGAAGGGCATGGGCTGAACAACAGCAAAAACATTTGCAAAAAGGTTTTCTTCTTCTGGTTTTATTTTATTTTTATGTTTTGAAATCTTAGAGGCCTTTTGAGATTTTATTTCAGTTTTTTTTTTTAATATTTTCTCTCAACAGATGTGTACCATTCGACATTTGACCCACCTAGTGACCTAGCAGTTGTGCAGCGTCTTGTACCAGACTCTAAATCCTCAGAGAAAGTCATGATTCAGAGACTGATGGAGTACCACAGGTAATTACTTCTAAAAGCAAGTGCACGTCAACAGAAAAATTCTAAATTTTTGGTAAATCCAATTTGGACTGAGGTTTGAGAGTAATCTGGGATTGCTTTACTTTGCTTTTGATTGGTCTACAAACTCGCTCCCCCTTCTAAGCCAATCAGATGTCTCATTACAACCAACTGTGTCTAGTCCCCTGCATTTTCCTGTGTATGATTCCAGTTGCATGCAAGCTGTGCATGTATTTAATTTGGGTTCTCATTGGCTCATGGCTTTGTTCACATTTGATCTGATTGGTTATTGATTATTGTCAAAAGAACTCTTGTTTCACACGGTCTTACTCTTTTTAGGCATATTGACGGAATCTTGATATGTTTCGAGAAGATTCATAAGTCCATAAACGTTGATCAGCCAAAAGCAGATGTATTTTCACAAGGTACACATTTTGACTTCCAGTGGTAGATGTAGCTGAGGCAGAGGAGTAATTTAATCAATGTTCTTAGTTTTGTTTTACATTCACTTATCAACAAAAGTTGTGAAGTAAGGCAGATTACAGCAAGTACATGTAACATTTTTACCTTTGAGTAGTTATCATTGTTTAGGAGTGAGGGATGGATGTACACTGGCTAAATTATTATTGAGAGATCCGGTCAGGAGATAATGATAATTAATGTTTAGTTTACTTCCTTTCTATTGCAATGCATCCTTTTGTGTATGCACTTTATTTACTTTTAACTTTATACACAAAATAAGTGTTTAGAGTCTGTTTGACCACCCAATTTTGCAGTGGCTGGTCTGCCCAACCTTTCAATGAACATCTACTGCTCTAAGGAGTTACATTTATTAAGATTTCTCAACAGCCTTGACTATTGTGTTCTTTCAGTGCTGTCCTATCTAAAGATGAATCATCGAAATAATGCCCCTCATACCCCACGATTGATTCTCCTGGGCCCAACAGGATGTGGCAAGAGTGTCCAGGCGGAACTGTTGGCCAGTAAATATGGCTTTGTTAATGGTAAGAGAATACTGAACGCCCAATATGATTCAATCAGTTGTGTCGCAGCTGAGCACAACAGTTTACAGGTGACGCGTGCTCAATCGACCTCATCGCGTGAAGAAGACTAGCAGTATGCAGTCGAAACGTTGCAATCCACATCCGCAGTGACCACATTGTGAGACAAACAATAATACTTCTCTTTGAAACCAGCAGTATAGTTGTCGAAACGGTGCGATTTACAATTTGTTATGACTGTATCATGAGACAAACGATTAAAATTTCATTTATATTTTGAACTAAGATGAACAACAGAAAATTCTATTTAACAAACAACTCGCTTTTCGAACTGCCCTTGGCTTGAGATGTATCTGCAGGAAAAGAGGAACCCTGAGTGAATATTGCGTAAACCTGGGCCGGGTCGTAGTTAATAAAGCGTTACATAGTTGTTTTTTACCCTTTTTCGTGGACTCAAACAGGAGCAAAGAAGAATTTTGATGAATTTAGAAGCACTTTTGCGATGAAATTAGATGTGAACACTTCGATTTCCATTTACTCAGCACAGTCAGGTTACGGAGTTTAGTTTACTTAATACAGTAGCATAATCATTGATGTTATTTCTCTGTTAGTTTCTTGCACAGAGCTGATCAAACAATCGTTGGTAGATGATTCTAAACTTGGTGAAGCAGTGAGGCCGTATATTGATCGGCACATGTTGGGTAGGTGCAAAACTGGAATGATGTCACTCAGACAAGCATATTAAGGTTGTCTCCAATAAAGTAATCTCCAACATGGAACTAGCAATTCGTGAAGTTTGAACACAAAGTTTGAACACGAGCCTGGTGGATCTTCCTGTTTTTTTTTTTCGGAGGAACAACCATGAGTATAGCTTCCCTTTCCTCGTAATCAACGCTTTCAGATAAATTTCGTCACCATGTACGGCCAAGTTATGTCCTATAGTATGTTCATACTTGTTTTTTTTTTTTTTTTAATTTCCTAACAGTACCCGATGATTTGGTTCTACAACTACTCAAGTCTCGCCTGGCCCAGTTGGATGCTGTTACCAAAGGCTGGGTCATTCATGGCTTTCCTAAGACAAGAGAACAGGCAGAGTCACTGGCTAGGGCTGGCTATGAAGCAAATAGGTAATGAAAATACCAACCATCACGGAAACTCTGTATGTTCCCTTGTTGCGACCATATTGAGTGGCCTGGGAGAACTGATCGGATTTGTTGGATAAGGCGGATTAGGAAGAGTTGGAAGGGTCGGAAGGATTAGATAAGACAGAATGTAATGGCTCCATTCGATTGCACGTTTAGATTAAGTGTCACAAAACCAAACCAAAGTAATCACGGCAGCCATTCGTAAAAACAAAAAAAACTTCAAAAGGTGTTAATGAGAACGCAGAGTTTAAACAAGGATACAGCTTGCAGCGCTGAAAAACGCCAGTGTATGGTCACGACTGGTTATATCTGTGCAATGGTTGTTCTAGAGTCCAGGTTGCCTAAGTTTTTACATTAATCATAAGGCAAATTGAGCAATAATTGAATATTTCCGAATTATTAGCTTCGCGATATTTCTTAGAGCGGTTTTTTTGATATTTTAGGGTGATTTTTATGGACGTTCCAACTGACACCATTCTTGAAAGATTGACTCTGCGCAGTGTAGATCCAGTCACAGGTGAAAGGTGGGTGTAATTCCGTAATACCGTTCCAAAGTTCGTCTCCTATTTGTCCTAAGGTTTAATGGCACTGAGGTATTTTATTATTATTTAATAAATTTCATCGCATATATTTCTGTTTGATCCTTTTATGGTGTTGTTCGGTGCCGTTTCGTTTTTGTTGTTGGTCAAAATGGAGAATACAGTGAAATACCGAAATTTGGAAATGCTAATCTTTTGTCGCAAAACTAAAAGGGCACAATTTAGCTTTCGCGTACTGACACAACCTCCATGAGGGAGGATTCAGCAACTAAGGCAAGTCTAATGGGATGTCTCTTTCCTCTTCAGGTATCACTTAATTTATAATCCACCTCGCACAAACGAAGTAAAGCAGAGGTTGCACACGGTAAGTTTTCAGCATATGTTATTGCTGTACTAATCGTCATTATCACAAGAGTAACCGGTGCTTCGAATTTTACAGTGACAGACCTAGGGAGAGGGGTCGCAGTAGATCCGGTCCCCCCCCCCCCCACCATACACTGTGGGGTTCTTTGTTTCTTTGTTACCTGAAACCAAAATTATCACAACGACAGGATAGCTTATTACACACAACTTAAAGTATTTAAAAGTTACGTATCTCGGGAACAAAATTTTTCGTATTTGAAGCTCTAGTTAAAAAAAAGAAATCTGTGTTTTCTGAATAAAAGTTTGGACCCCCTTACCCATCGAGAGTTCCCAGATCTACTCCCGTTATGCAGGTATAATTAGCCAATCGCCAATCGCCAACAGCTCGATACTGGCCGTTTATCGGCTATTGACCAGATTGCTTTTGTACGTTTTGGCATCGTATCAGTCCACGGTAATAAAAACTTTGCAAATTTACAGCCATCTTGACCGCGGAGAAAATTCTTCGAAAGCAAGATAAGCCACTATAAGGTCTCTCGGCAAGCCAATCAGAACAGATGGTTTTCTTTACCTTGCCCGGCATTGGAGCTAGCCATGTAGTAAATTATGTTCTTACCTCCTATCAGAGTCCGAAAGACGTGGAATCAGCGGTCAACTCACGAATAGCTCAGTACCAGGCTTACATCGAGGAGATTGCGGAGTATTACGAGGAGTCTGCGCAGCACATCAACGCCGATCAAGATATTCACACCGTGTTCGAGTGTATTGAAAGTATCATTGTAAACCCCATTCCCACAAAGAACGAAGTGTAATAACGCCATGCAAGGAGGATGTGCTTTTATAATTATATCTTCGGCCACATTATTAACAAAGCTGTATATAGGGCACTGTCGTGGTTTCTTAACGTTGTACTAAAAGAATGTTTTCTATCTGGTCTGTTTTCAGTCTAGAATGTCGTTATGGCCTTTTTAGTTGATTAAAGGTGTGACTCTAGCAAATTAATTTTTTTTGCAATCGAGTGTTCGTCCATTTCTTGGTATCTTGAGAGTCCGAGAGAGGGTTGTTTTTAATTTAAACCTTTTGACCCCTAAGAGTCACTAGCATCTAATTTCTCCTCACAATTTTACCCTTGAATCAAAAATGAAGGTCTCGAGAATAAAGGAAATGATATACAACTAAAGAGACTTTTGATTGTTGAAGAAATTCTCCTTGTCAGCACTTCAGGAAATGTATAGAGAACAGGTTGGAGAATGCACATACTGATGTTAGGGTGTAGAGAGTTAAGAGAACATACAAAGTATGGATTTTCTAAGAACCCACAATCACCCAGAAATGACACAGAGAAAGACTTGAAAAAAATTTCACTCACCTAAAGAAATTTTCTCAAAACCTTACATTGATGGGGAAAACTCCAGTCGGTGAATAGAACGCCCAGGGTGGCCATTCAAAGTTATTCAAAGATGAAGGCAGTTACAGGACTCGAAGTTTTAAGAGAGTCTTCGTGGTGATATTAACATCCACACTAATTTCAGTTACTTGTTCGTTAAAGCTTTTATTAAATATATAATTTAAAGGTTCCTTACAGACATCTTGATAACCTATAATACATGTGACAGTCTAATTCTCTATCTGGTGCGCAAACTTTTGAACCTCTTAAGAGAATTGTATTTGCTCTGTTACGAGCTTGGGACGCGGAAAAAGACTGTGTACCCTAGAGCAGTTGAAAGGTCAGACCTCGCGCTCCGATGCCCTACAGAGAGCTCGATAGTGAAAAAGGCTTAACCGCTTAGGTACTGTTTGGAACCACCGGGGCGTTCAAGACGATGATATGAAAAAAAGGCTCACGCTGTCTGTATCAAATCTGAAGAGCTAATGCTTTTCAGTGAACTAATATTTCAAAGGTTCTAGGTAAAATTCTGTTCGCTAGAAAATAAGCCAAAGTGGATAATAGACCCAAACGACTAAGTCGAAATATTTGCATCAGCCCTTTTAACGGTTTCATATACTTATCATGGTTGAAAAATTATGAACTGCCACTCGGAATAGGTACAGCAGCTATTCGTTATCGAATATCACTATTGATGTAATTTAACACTAAAGGTCGTCGTATGAAACAATTTCTCTAGCTTCTCGCGACTGTAAACCTGAACTGTGCCCTCTTGAATCTGCAAAATATAAAAAGGAACCATCGAAATCACAGGACGCTTTCGACACATTTCTGATCTGACCATTAGGTCTCACGCAACTTACGCAAATCGCCTAACGCATATGAACCAGGTGCCGATTTGGAAGATAAATTTTTGTTCTAGTGTTTTGCAGCTTTCTGAACAGCCTAGATGCAAGGAAAGTTTGCGGCCTTTCCTTACATCTAATTTTCCTTCCAAATCGGCACTTTTAATCCCCACGGTGTCAACGAGCGCTTCTCGTTCAACTAATTTATTCTTGTTTGCTCGTCGCCAATTATTCCCACCAATAGCGTAGCTCCATTTTCCGCATATAAACCCACACACAACCCACAATTCTTTCAATCGCTCTGATGAACGGCGAATGCTCGAAACGTCAGCTCTTTATCTCTTAACTGAGGCCAATTTACGTTTTCAACTCAGTTGTTAACACTAAATTACCTGCTATACTCTCCTACCGATGCAGCACCACAGTTTCTTTAGAAGCTTACCCCTTTTGATCAAAATATAGACTCATTGGATTGCTACAAAATGAAACAATTAACGTCTTTTTAAAAAAAGAACCTTAGTTAATTGTGACAAATCTAACCTCTGCTTCCCAGACCAGGTCTTCGATATCCTTGTGTGTCTCCCATGTTGGGTTGCCTCCTCGAAAAAGCTACTTTGATATGCACACCAGACACCATCATACCATTCATCTGAAAAAAAAGGGAGACCTTGAAAATCAACTTTCCCATGTTACCGGCTAATTTTGTAAGTTTTGAAGGCCGCCGTGTAGAGTAAAAAGGTTAGTTTTGTCAAAAGTAAATATCCACTCGTTTCTCTGGCTTTGTCGCCTTGTTTAAAATTATGTTAGGCTTCCCAGCAGTCAGTGAAATTAAAATCACTTAGATACACACATAATTGGATTTCTCTCTCTCAAAAACAAGACAAGTTATGAGAATGAAGAAAAATATCTACTATAATAATAAAACATAAATTAGGGGATTAATAGCTGATCCAATACCAAATTGTCCGCACTAACATAATAGGAAGACAGTAAAGAGAACTACTTATGAGATCTTGGGATTGAAAGGGTCAA
Organism: Pocillopora verrucosa; assembly: GCF_036669915.1. Classification (NCBI taxonomy): domain Eukaryota; kingdom Metazoa; phylum Cnidaria; class Anthozoa; order Scleractinia; family Pocilloporidae; genus Pocillopora; species Pocillopora verrucosa. The sequence goes on along the minus strand of NC_089315.1, from coordinate 15,320,565 downwards.
GGTCACTAGCAACAGTAATGTGCTTTTCTCTCCTCTGCATACCTCATCAACTGCTTTTTCAGCTGCTTCACAGGAGTCTAGTGTAACAAAACCTTGGCTATGAAGATATAAGAAAAAAACATTAGAGACAACATCAAATGAGAACTTCAAGATAGAATTGAAATAACAATGGTAAAAGTCCTTTTTAAAAGTGATAGGCTTTAACTTTGTACCACCAGCATAGATTTTTAACATTGGTATTTGCACATAGCCTCAGCTGCCATGGGAGGGGAAATCATGAAAATTACAACTGCCAATGAGTGGGGATCATTAGAACACTAATAGCACTTTGTGTGATGGGGGTCAGGTAAAATTTATTGTGCAACAACCAAAATCCTCCGATCCCCTCTATAGGCAATAAGTAATGACCAGTCCCTTAGCCAAGTTACAGGTGTTAAAGGATAAAGAGGAGGCAGAAATATGAAGGAAAATGCTTTGAAAAACTGTTGTCATAATCGAGATCAGTTGTGTTAGATGAAATCAAGGAAATCAAATTAAAACTGATCTTTTTTTAACTCAAAATGACTGATGTGACAGATAAGTACACAATTGTACCTCTTTTCTCTTTCAAAGTTAACATGTTGAACCTTACCTGAAAAGAGAAATAGAAAGAATTACTAAAACGAAAAAAAAAGGGTTTTTGTTCCTGCTAACAGTTGATTGAAAAACAAGTTGGGTTCATTTTGCAAGAATTAATGGCACTTATATACTGGTTTACCACAACTATAAAAGCTGCTGTTCAATCTTGGGCAAAGCCAATTTGCCACTTGCATGTTAGAGTGAGTAGCACAAAAATTTCAGAATTGTGTAATATCAATTGGCTAAGAAGGGGATCTAGCCAACACAATGTTCATTTCTGCACCAGGAAATTATATGCCACTACCTGGGCCCTCATCTAAAAATGTAATTTGTGACAATTATAATTAGCATAAGCTAATATTTTGCCAGTTTTGTTTTCATTTAAATTTATTTATTTAGTTTTTTATTTTTCCTGAAATATTGTCATGTTTACATCAGGTTTTACTTAGATCTGTACTTGCATACTTCCTTCAGTAACTGTTATCTACTTGTGTACATCATGTTATTCAAAGCATACTCTAAAACCCCAAGGGTAGCACCACTGCCTTGGTTGGTTGGGGGTACATGTTCCCCATTTTCACCACCTCCTAGTTTTTAAGGGTTTTCCTGTCTGGCTTTGGCGCAATTAGTTTCCTTCAGTCGTAATTATAATAAACTCTTGTAAGCATATTGATGTTAAATAAGCAGTACGATAGCTTGGCTGGCCAACAACATCAACACTTTGTGTGCCCGGTTGGGTAGTGGAAGCAAAGTTAAGTGGATGAAGAATCAGAAAGGTTGAAAACATTGCGAGTTACGAAGATTTACCAGTTTGTCCAATGGAAGGAGGAAATATGGCATAACATAAACATGTCAGTGGTAGCAGTGGCACTGGTGTTGTTTGTAAATAGTGTTGTTTTAGGTTTGCATACCTGTCATTATCCTACATGTTCTAGAATAAAAAAGTGGTTCCAATTTGCATGAATTACACATGATGGAAGTGACATGACCCAAACATGGGGAATTGAAAACTCATATACCATCATGAACTTGGAATATGACTCATTGAGTGGTCCCTTTTAGTGTAGTTTCCAGCTTAGCTCACCAAACATAAAATATTAAAAATCAGCATATAAGTTTCTGTAGCTAAGTTTTTCCTATTTTTTTCCTTGGATCAAGCTGGAAGAGGGGGAGTGCTTGAAATATAACTTTACATATTAAGTTTAAATTTGTTTAATAGTCAAGGGTCTCTTACGTTGATGATCATTGGAATTATTCTCATGACCAAAATGTGTGATTCAGGGGTGATGATGCAAGAATAAATTAGATGTAGTAACTCTTAGGGGTTTAGGAGTTACATGTAACCTCACCAAATTTAGTGAACTCTTCTTGGAGGATTTTTTCTGTTAATCCATATCCATTGACATAGATCGTGTTTCCCTGTGGGATGCAATACAAACAGTCAACATGCAAAGTGTGACTGTGATAGCAAAATAACAATAAACCAATTGTAAAAAAGCCACCTTCTTTGGCTCTTCTGTGCCACAGCAGTTGTCTACTGCAGTTAAGTAATACTATACTCCTGGGTGCCTCAGAAATTGTTGATTATAAATTCCAGCACCTTGTGGTGAGGACAGTATTGTAATTATAAGCGTAATTATATGGATGTACTTTAAGATCTCAAATTTTATTGCATATCACCACAGAACAAGATGAACCTTGTTTCAAACTCTCTACATGTACATCTTCTAAAAAAAACTGACCAATTTTGATACAGAGAACAAAGCCAGTCCTTGACAGCATGATATTTTAAGCCATCAGCCTGTTTTTACCTTTCTTGATTGATCATCTGACCAACTTCTTCGACCTGACCCTTGTCCTAAATTGAAAATGATTCAAGAAAAGGGATTGCAATACTTTATTATATACATGTATGTAATGAATAGTATCCTTGGTAAACAAGATTTTTAAATAAAGAAAATTTGCAGAACACTTAGACTGAACAAGTTGCAAGATACTTAACTGATAACCAAGTTTCAAAAGGATTGTTGATCAAATTGGCTAACAGAATACAAATAAACATGCATCATTAGACAAGAAGACATAACTTCATAAAGAGGAGTTAAAGTCAAACAAATACCTCCTGAGAAGCGCTTGTTCTGTGAGGTAGAAGAAGGTATAAAGCTAATCAAAACCAAAAAAGAAAAAAACAAAAATATAACAAACATTTCAATGACAACATTGCTACAGGTACTCACAGAGTACTTAACCCTTTAAGTCCTACTAATGACCAAGAGAGAATCTCTCCTTACATTATCAGTATAACATAAAGCAGATAAGTAATAAAAATAAAGAAAAATATCAATTAGGGGATGGATGGTTGATCCAATTCCAAATTCTCCAAACTAACATCACAAATTGTATGGTAGACAGTAATGAGAAATACTAGATAAATGAAATATTGGGAGTTAAAGGGTTAAAGCTGAGCAACCATTTGCATAAATAGTTCTGAAAGAGCAGTGTACAATAAAAATTGCCCAGAAAAACCTAAATAGAAAGTTTCAAAGGACCTAAAAAATATGGAGTATATGCCACTTATACAGTTATAATTGACTCAAATTCTTACCTTTCGTGATATAAATTTCTTATTGCTTCAGCACGTGCCTATAGCAAAACAGAACATGGATCATGTATTACATAATATACATCTCTTACATGGTAAAAGTGAAAAGTTAAGGTCTAATTCATTTCATCAAATCAGCTAGTCATCTAGCCACTAAAGATAAAAATTAATGAAATGATTGACATTTATGCCAAAGATAGCTTCGTTGCGAAAAATTCCACAGTACTCAGAACCACAACAGTTCAACCAATTTTTAAAGTTCACTCTTGACAGATGACCTGTTTGAAGACTGTAAAATTTGTGGACCTTTTCGTCAAGGTTTAAACCCCTAACATGGACTAAAGGTAACTAAAAACATTTGAAGGGAGAGCAACAAGGTGATTTTGGAACACATAAAAGATAAAATACATTTCATCATAAATATTCGATACTCTTGAGCAATATTTACCTGCTGCTCATTCCTGTTGGATGCTGGTTGCTGTAAGAAATCCTATATTGATCAAAAAATCAAAATGAACAATTAGCAAAACATACTGTATGTTAACACAAGTTTACACTTGCCTCGTGGTATTCTCATACACTGTACATAGTTAACCTAACTTGTAATACCTAGGCCTTCAGGTGAGTGCGTCATTCAACACCAACACTTTAAAAGGGTAAAACCTAGTAATAAACAGTTTGAAATGTACTCTACAAGTCAATAATAGATGTTTTTAAAAAATGGGAATTTAACAATGGAGATTTCACTAAGTGCCTCTTCTCGTCCATTGTTTCCAGATTGAACTAGAATTTGGAGTATTGTGTTTGTGGAGGGAAGAAAACCAGAGAAAATCCTACATGTAAAGCCAACTCAAGGAATCAAACCCAGGCCACATTGGTGGGAGACAAACACTGTGCTATCCCTGCTCCCTATTGTTTATAATGTTAGTTTAAAATGATCTTTAAAATTTATCTTACCTTCTGTCTTCTTTCTCCTACTTTAGCCCTTTTGAACTCCCTATGGACAGGATCTTTTTTAATCTTCACTTCCTTGATTAAGAGGAGAATTCCAATTACTGGCAACTTGTGAACAGTATTCAAAAAATTATCAGACTGATGGCAGGTGGAAATAAACCTAGAATTCATAGAGTGGTTGAGGGTACTAAGGAATCACAAATTTGTATTGTTATTTATATTCCAGAGAAAGGATTAAGGTAAACAAAATTTTATAGAAAATGCTGTTGTTAATCATGGTTTCTATAGATAAATAAAGGTTCGATCATTTGTCCTATGATGTAGGATTCAGACTAATTAATTGTACTGATGATGAAGTTTCAATTACTGCTAGTCTTTGACAGCTTTCCCCCTCATGGCCTTCCAGTTAGAGGTGAAACAGATGTAAACTACATTTAACATACCCCTGAGGCAATCAGCTTCTTGGCAATCTCTTTTGCATCCTGTGGATCATGGCTAATTTCTGCTGGAGCATCTGGAATGAAAAAATTTCCAAAACTATTTTTATTTGACAATTTGGGGGATAAACTTTAACCTCACACACTTAAAATAAATCGATAGAGGTTACATTTTGCACCAAGAGAGACATTAATTTGAAAACTATAATAATAATTGTATACAAGTATAAATAGGCCTCCCTGATAATTAACACCAGAGGCTACCACAACTAATAAACACCTGGTAATGAAAAACCTGGACCTTACATATTGAGACCTAGGACACCTGGGGCCCATTCCATAAAAGGTTCCATTAAAAAACCTGGTTAAAAAACCTGGACCTTACATATAGAGACCTAGGACACCTGGGGCCCATTCCATAAAAGGTTCCATTAAAAAACATGGTTAAAAAACCTGGACCTTACATATTGAGACCTAGGACACCTGGGGCCCATTCCATAAAAGGTTCCATTAAAAAACCTGGTTAAAAAACCTGGACCTTACATATTGAGACCTAGGACACCTGGGGCCCATTCCATAAAAGGTTCCGTTAACTTTAAAGGCCTGCAAAGCTGTTTTGTTTTCATTTAAGATCTAGATAGGGTTTCAGAAGTCTTGAAAATCATACAATAAAACTTTTAGCTAAAGAAACAAAATTAACTGGTTAAAGCGCCAGAACCTGCTTCTTAATTCTTTAAATTTTGATTTAAAAATATGACTATGGACCTGTTCAGTTACTGGGGCTTTCGAAAGACTGGCGATAGACCCCTAAAAGATTCAGATTATGAGGTTGTCTCAAAATTAAACTCGACCTAAGTCATTTAACTTCCTGATCACACACAGTATCAAAGCTTTATGTTGAATCTCTTACCACGCTTCGTACCCGGCTTGATACTGCTGGGATTTTCGACCTTTTCTTTAGACTTTTGCAGTGCCTTTTTCTGGAATGAAATAAAGCACCTTCGCCCTCAGACTGAGATCCTTTAATTTCAAATCAATAACAATCTCTTTAAATATATGGGACTGGAGCAAGATGTCATACCCTTTTCTTCAACAAAGCGAACTTTCTAAGAAGGTATTCCTCCTCTGCGGTTAGATTTGGTAAGCCCATTATTCAAAGTTCCCAGAAAATCATCTCAAGTCTCACAGTCACTAATACTTGGCGCATTCCGCCTTCATTTCCGCCATCTTTACTTATGAGTCTTCGGTAAGATCACGCTGCGGATATCATCAGAAAGCCATAAGTATGTCGTGTATACCTTGATTCCGAATGCTTTCTCAACATTCCAACATGGCGTTCAACGTTATGACTTCCGCTTTAGAGTCTGAAGTGTACTGGTCCTTAAAAAATGAAGTTTTGATAGAACTGAGGGAACTGCTTGTTGACAAATTGCAATATGAGAAAACTTTGGACTATCTGAGGTCTAAGCGAGTATTTGATCGAGCGGACTGCGATGAAATTGAAGCAGAGAGAACTCCAACCAAGAAACGAGCAAAATTCTTGGACATTCTGGGCGATAAAGGTCCCACTGCTTTTGACCAGTTGTGTTTTGCTATTCAGAAGAAGTGCAAGGGACAAGAATATTTATTAGACATTATCCTCACCACTTTTGATAGGAAGAAACAAGAGCGAAGTAAGCCTCTTTACAAATTTAAACATATTTTAAACTTCCGTTTTAATTATAACGTATAAGCTGATTATAGTAGGCAATATTTTTTTTGTGGTAGTTAAGTGTCGCTTCTAAAGCTTTAATCTAAATTGATTAACTATAACTGGTACTCAATGAATTGATGTAGTGAAAATGATATCAAATTCTGATATCATCCCTTTAAAACTAGGAATAAATTACACGACTGTTCAAGTTCTCTTTTCAACTTAGCTGAGTTTATTAGGCCAAGATTAAATAAGGGACACATTATTAAGAACACTTCCTTTTTTCCCAAGTTTGATGGTAACCAAAATTTACTCGAAAAATTTTGGCTTGATTTCCCTTGAATTGGACTCCACTCAGTCCAGTGTTACCATTATTGACATAAGCTTAAAATTTTTCAATTTTCAATGAGTTTACTGATGCAATAAATGCTAGGTTTATGACTTATTAGGGGCTCTTTTATTGATTAATGTATCCATGTCCCTAAGTTGAGGAAAACCTTATGCATTGATGTGGCCAAGTGTGACAGAATTTAGAGCATAAGCTCCCATCTGTTAACCTGTGTGAGCCTAATCATAAGTGAGCCCACTCTGTCCAGTTCAAGTACATGTATATTCAAGAACCACAGGCATTTTGTCTCCATTGGAGAAAATATTTATTACTTTGCAGGTTTTAAAGAGCTACCTCCCGCAGAACCACCTGGTTTAGATGGAGGCTTATCTCCCCCATGTGATGATCCAAAGCTTGTTGTTATGGTAACAGGTTTAGCTCCAGATACATGTGAAGTAGATTTAAACAATTTACCAGGACCTGGAGATCCTGGGGCTCCAATTCCACCAGATGAGATAGAACCTACACAAGGTCAACAACCAGGTAATCTTGCTTGACAGGACTTTTGCAGTGGAACTTTTCAGTAGACCCTGTTTCACTAGAGCAAACATAGTCAATTGAGCAGAAAGAGCTTGATATAGAGAAATATGTTTTCTGTCTTATCACAAGCGTGGGACAAAAAAAAAATTCTGAGTCCCCAAGAGGGAGGTCAATTCTGCACTCCAATGCTCTGCTACTGAGCTACAGAGACTCTGTGGTGAGCGAGGCCCATTACGAAGTTCATATATGACATGTCCTGCATACTGCCATGATCAGTGATGTGACAATAGCATCATCTTTGTAAATAGATTACGTAAGAAAAATGATAAGTTTAGTGCTCAGTAAAGGAATAGATAAATTTATGAACTTTAGAGATGAGAATGTGATGTGAATGCATTGTCCTTAAAAAAAAAAAAAATCCGAAGACTCTTCATTCACCTTTAATTTGACAAATAACTTAAAGAAACCCTTCCTTATAAAACCTGGTACTGAATGATACACACAGCCTTGACTTCCGTCTCATGCCAATACAAAATTACTGACCTATTTCCAAACCCTTACCTGAAAACTTGCTCTATTATGCCTTCACTGACACATTTCCTAATAATTTACAGAATAGTATAGGCACAAACCAATAAAATAAAAGAGAAGTCTTTGCATAGAATCATACTTCCCTAAAAAAAGTCCCATTCAGAAGGTGGAGCTGTTGAAAGGAGTTTGTGTGAGACAGCCATAACTCTTCAGGGCACCTTCAAAATTTTTGAAATATCTGAAGGAATCACTAGCCAGTGTGGTTCTTTTGCATATGTAAAACTGTTTTGCCACAAAAAGGCGATAATTGACCATGACAACTGACAATGTTTCCAATATCCTTTCTTTGGGAAGATATTATTTGTTATTTGTCAAGGCATGCAATTAGAAATCAGTGATTGATGGTCCACAAAGATGTTGGTCAACCATCCCTAATGAAAAGGTTAATACAATACCAAAGAAATGAAAAAAGGGTCAAGATTGCACCCAGCCATCTAAAACTGCAGCTTAAAATAGATTTCCTGATTAATTTTTATTCTTTCAGGTCAATCCATCAACCAAACTCCACTTACCCCTCCACCATCTTATGATGTGTCAGAGTTACCACCACCATACTCTCCACAGGAATTAGAAACTGAGTAAGAGATGGAGAGACAGGGAAAGGGATGGGCTCTGGATAGTCACTGGTATCATCCCAATTGGTTACATATTAAATTTCTTGTTTGTTTTTATTATTTATGTACATTCTGCTTATAAAAGGTTCTATTGCTGATTTTAATCATTTACTACCATTTGGTTTGAAATAACAAGGCTAAAATTCAAAGTGCTTGATATTATTTCTTAAATATTTAACCTCCATGAGTTATGAAGACAGAATTCCTCCTTACAATTTATTATAATGTCAAGGAGACAGATGCTGAGAATAAAGAGAAAAAGCACTGATATACTAGTTGATCCAGTACCAAATTCTCTGAACTAACATCATTAGAATTGTATGCCAGACAGTAAGGAGTCTTGGGAGTGAATGGCACAATGAACCAAATTTATCCTTGAATGTATATGCTGACATCACTTTGATACAATTATTAATTCTTACATAACAGCCTTAATTGATTTGAAAATAATAGAAATAAGTACACCCATAATTTAAATTAGGATTTGATGATTTTTAACAGGTAAGAAAAGTTTAGCCAGGGAACAAAGGTTAATTTTATGGTTAATTTTATGTTACAAATGCACCATAAATATATATTAGACTAGATTTACATTTTAGTAGGTTACTTTAGACACATATCTCATTTAAATATGTAAATTTATGCAGGATGCCAATTGTGAAAGCAATCTGAGTGCAAGCTCTGGCTGAGTTTAGCTGTTCTGTAGCTGAGGCAAGACCCAGTTAATGTCTCTTTGTTTCTTTAATCATCAAAATTATATATCTCAGTATCATGAAACAAAAAAAATGCTGAGAAGGAATTTGTCACAGATAGGGCTGGAGAGGGCTGTCAGAAGTGAGACCCTCATAAACTACATCGTTTCACAGAGTTGGACATGTTTTTAAAACAGTAATATGAATTGCTGATTGGCTAAAACAAGGTGTTTTCCGGGTAAGGGAAACTGTTGTCAATTACCTATATAATTTCCTGTGACAAATTTGGAAAACAATCCAGTGATCTGAAAGAACTTATAATATAAAAGCACAGAAACATTTTTTTTCAGTTTTTATTAGGAACTATCTTTAGAATTGGTCAGTTTTTACTTCTGATATAGCTCTTGATAATAAGTTAGTTTACCGTCACTCATGCTAACAATGAATACTAAATTATAAATCCTATGGTGACTCCTGCAGTCCCTCTCGTGTGTGGCTCACTCAGCTACAATGTGCAGTTTGCTTTCGTTAACACTTGTTTTTTGTGTTCATTTCAGCAATGATTATCTTAAAAACAGTCGCACAGTCTGTACGTCCAGTAGCTTGACTGGAAAATACTACTACTTTTTAAAAGTAAAAGTAAGTTAAAGTTTCTAAAACATTAACTTTGAAAATGTTTACATATTTTTTGACTGTACATATGCTTGTATCATTCACTGTCATTCATTAGTATTAAAAGCAAGTTGTTCAACAAAAGATGTCACAAAAGTCTCGAGTCAATGGTTTCTTGGCAGAGTTTTTCCCAATAATAACCTCTTGAAACAATTTTTTTGGCCTTTTTTTCCATTAAAGACACCCTTAAACTGACAGGTGCAATTTCATATGTATTGTGTACCATCAAGTTGAAAAATTTAACAGCTTCATCTTTTGAGAACATTTTGGAAAACTGAAAAAGGCAACTAACAATATTTATAGGAAGAGCAAGGAGGTGATTTTAGAACACATAAAAAATTCATTACATTTTATCATAAATATTCGATGCTCTTGGGTAATATTTACCTGTTGAAAAATTTAACGGTTTTATCTTTGAGAACATTTTGGAAAACTGAAAAATTTCCCAAGTTCAAGAAAGCCATTTGGATTTTTTACTTCATGACTGTTAAGCATTAGAGTATCCTAAAAGTTGACTAGTCTGAGATCGAAAAACTTAAGAAACAAAAGGTTTGTTTCTGTGTGCTTTATCCGGAAGCAGGAGCGAAAATATACTGCTAATATCATTAGGTAGAAATGTAAACTGCTTTGAAAATTTTCACCTATGATGCGCTTTATGACATAAATATCAATGAAAAACTAGAATTTCTTCTGACTTTTGAATTTTAAACACGATACATTTACTGTGCGCTTAAAACGTTCTATTCATTGAGGATCATTAACATTGACGCCATGGTGACCGGGTATACCAACATGACTTTGTGCTTTTAAAGAAGAGCTTTTTACCATTTTAACATTGGGTCGATATCCCCGTTAGTAAGGTGCTAATTTCAAAAGATAATGTTGTGATTAAAGATATTTGAAAACAAATAACTTTTGATGCAATTTTAACAACAGCAGGTAGCTTATCTACGGGACCTTAATAGAGCATCACTTTTTTTTTTTACGTAAGGATAACTTGGTGGTACTCTACTTGCATGGCTCAGTTTTCTTTTTTGTTCCCGCACAGATTCACTCAACAGGAAGCAACGATATAAGCGTGTGATAACTGCAAGTGAAGAAAGCAGTTATCTACACGGTCATTTTCAGCTTTCCAATATCTCCTTAATTAAAAAAAACTGTTGAAAACAATTTCAGCTCTAAAAGTATTCTGTTGCCATGCCACACATTACTTGTTCGGTTATTAATTTCGTTTAATCAAGAAAGGTGATATGTTTAATATCAGTGGATAAAACAGGAGATTCGAAACATCCACATCTTTTTAACCTGAATTCATATTTCGTTTTTTAACAAAATTTTGTGTCTAGAGTGAAATGGCTATTCCACGTCGGCGTAGTGGAAGGCAAGGTGGAGAACATCATTTTCTCTTTTAAGCTGTTCCTTGACCACGCCTACATTTCGCACGGTTCTGGTTTTAATAACTAAAATTTTGGCAAGTCCTAACGTCCCTAATATCTAAACATTAGATCTCATCAAAAAAGGAAAGGTTAAGTAGACCCACAGGCTTAATTTACGCCGCTACAAAGCTCCGATCAAATTCTGACTGATGCGATAAAAGGAAGGCAACAGAGGAGAACCTCTAACGCAAAAAGTGAGGTTCACAATCCGACAGGCTTAAAACTGGACGAATGAAAAGAATACATAAAGGTAATGCCATGGTGACAACTTATCAAACTCAGTTGTGGTGATTTCATTGATATCATGAGATATTTTATTTCAATTATTCATTCGTTTTTCCTTAACTTTATTCCAAGGCAAGTATCGACCAAATTCTGACCAATACGGTAAAACGAAGGCAACGGAGGAGAGGGTTTTACAAGGAAAAAAAGAAAAATCACCTATGAGCAGGTTTGCGTTGAAGTGTTAAAGGTGAGTATTAAAACTTGTTTTAGGCTCACTGCTAACGAGGTGTGTCAAAACTATCTTTAGCTTCGTTTCAAAGAGGTATTTTGATGCATCTTTTTCAAGCATTTTTAAAAGTTCAACCGACGAATGAACGTTGTGTTCGTTGTCATTCTAAGCTGATGATGTAAGATCTTCAGCTTTCTCCTCAACCTTTTAGCGTGTTAACTGAAGATTGTCGCTATGAAAAGACACAGTGATCCCTCGTTAAAATGTCTCTTTTAATTCATGAATAATCATTAATGGACCGAAGGGCAAAAAAGGGTAGTTCGAGTTTACTCTAACTTGTTGAGATTTAATTATTAAAAACAAATAACAGAAACACTGATACTTCGTTCGAAATGTCAGCTTTTGAAACCCTGTCTGGTGGACAATTTACATTTACCAACTTAGTTGATGGCCGTCGAATTATTTTGTAACAAATACACTGGCTAACAAGTTAAAATTACCATTGTGGGAAAGTGGAAAATTCCAGCTGTGTTTTATAAGTGCTTTTTATTTATCTTTTTTTTTTTTTCCTGTGTCATCAATTCTTATTAAGAGATTTAGAGCTTCGTCTTGTCAGTAATGTGCAATCCAGGAGATAAAACTGATAATGAGGCCATGTCATTATAGCTTTGCCTCTTAAAAGGAAAACTGATTGAATTATCATTACAATGGTAAACTTCCCAGAATCTCATCGTGTAAATGGTAATTTATTTATCAGACGACGGAGAGATAAGGTTTTTACTTGGTGTGGAAAGATAACAGATGACGCGAAAAAATATTTTTGTATTTGGCTTGTTAACAGTATAGCGATCAAAAAAACAAACGATAATTTTGTGCCCTATTCTATAACTGAACTATTATACATGACCAAGGGTTGGATATATTCCACCGATGTTGATAAATACAGTAATATAATTATGCCTTTCGAAACTCTTACGAGAAAGAAGCCGGCATAGGAAAAGAAGTGTTTGTCGAGAATTAAAACGAAAACACAAGAAAGACTTTTAAAACTGGTGAAAAAAAGGTAATTAAAGAGCTTGAAAACCGTGCCAAAAATCCATCATCAAGGGTATCTTATCTTATTGTTAAACGAAAAGAAAAATATACGCCATACTCACAGCAGACTCAGTGAGAGATTCTCAATTGATAAAATGCAATTTTGAGCAATTGATTACCGTATTTAAGGTAATATTGCAATATGACTGCTTTATGATCTTAATTTTGGTAATGATTAAGGTTTAGATTTCATATCGCTGTGTAATGCGTAAGCCACCATTCGTTCAACCACGAAAAAAAGATCTAATATTCGTTTACACAGAGATTACGGATATTATGCTTACGAGGTAAAAATTCCCCACTGAGCTGAGACCCATAGTGCATATGCAGGCAAACAAAAAATTATCAACCGAAAGTAGCGTACAACAGTTAATGCCAACAGCTAAAGACTCTACTTGCTTATTCAAAGGTAGTGTGTGAAATACTTACGTTTAATAAAGTTCGCAAACAAACTGATCTCATTTTGCTCAGTGATGCGCGATTTCAAAAGCAGTTTACCTAGAAAATAAATTCACGGTGGCTATTGAACAATTGTTTACGATAAAATTGCAGTCCACAATTCGTGAGATTCAAATCTAGACGAAGGAAAAGAGTTCGACACGATCATCCCCTTTTGGTAACCGATAAAAATAAGTTATGATTTCACTGATGCTAATCGTCGACATCATCAACAGAGTCATTTCAATCCTAACTCCGTATTTTCCTTAGTTCTTTCTAAAAGGCAAATATGCAGTATTTTTGCATCAACAGGGCTTACTAGGATCGAATATCGAACTTACAAGTTTCTGGGAGAGTTAATGAAGTCTTTAAAAAGTTTTATAAGCTACATCGGTGTTTTATTCCGTTTTTCCGTCAATAGCGAATCGCCTTAATCAAAGAATTAGGCCTAAATTAGTTTCGCCCTGCCTTTTGACAAATAATTCTTTCTGAAAAAGGTGTGTGTCAGTCGATCTGCGATTTTAGGAAAGTTGTAGTGTAAGGTAAACGTCGATTCCGTTTGTAAAGAGATTTCCAGAATTACACCGGAAAATATGATCATTGCCTACAAAATTGAAGTGGTGCTTTTTCTCTCGAACGCAAATTTTTAGACTTTAGATTGAAATTTCCACTTGCCAGAACGGTTCCAGATAAGACCGTTTTACTAAAAGCTGCCCTTTTTTCAGGAATTCATCTATATTCAATTATTATCGTTGGGTTAGCGTGTTTTCGATCGCCCTCAACTTCTTTGCACATTATCGAGTGAGATGTACTTTGTATGGTATTCTTTGGCAAAAAGAAATGTAAGCAATAAAAGACGAAAAGCAAAAAAAAAAGATAAAAAAGAGAGAACGAATAAATAAAAAACAACAAAACAAAAATGGCAACAGGAAAAAGAGGAGAGTCCGTTGAAGTAAGGGAGAAGGCTAATTATCGAGTTTTTTTTTTTTTTTAATTTTTTTTTTATCACAGTCTTAGTCCTTAAGGCTTTAAAGCTTAACATTGTGACGTCTTACTTTGTTCCACCCAGTTCAAATAATGAGAGCCATGATTAGCAATTATAGTGTTCGGAAGAGGAAATTGTCATATTTCAATTGACTGGCAGTCAGAGTTTGACGTTTTAGGATGAAGAAATTGCCATACGTCAAAAGATATAAGTCATTCAATTTCATGTTTGAACTTAGAAGTCTTCGATGCCAAACCTGGCTGTTATTTTTTTTTACCCTTGTACAAAGGATTTGACTTAAGTTTTTTTTTACAGGTCACATCTACTTGCAAAAGATTTGTGCAGTGATGTAAAGTGAATAACGTTATCCACATCTCTCAGGTAATGAAAAAATCAAGCTCTTACCTCATAGAGTAAACGCGGCTAATAATTTCAATTTTGGAGTTTTGGCATTTTGACATGAATGTCATGCTGAGCCTAAATTCTCCAATGAATGAAAAGCCTTTTCGAAGTACAGCTATCTAATTATTTCCGTGGCTGGTGGTTTCTTTCAAGTTCTTAGGTTTTATTTAGTTTTTTCGGTGTTGTGTAAACGCAGATAGACAAATGAATCGTGCCAAATTATATTTTTTTCCGTCAAACTTGGAATTATGTAGGTGATGAAACGGAAGCAACAAGAGTTCCACTGATTTTCCTCCACGAACTTTTTTTCTTGAGAACAGTCTCGTGCTTTTTGTTTGGTTTGGAATCAATTTTGCTTAAAAGCGACGAGCTCTAAATCGTAGAAACTAAGGCCTCAGCAACATTTGCATGGTAGGTCAATAACCAATGTCAAACAATAACAATAGTGAAGTTAAAGACACAAACTCTCTTTTGGGGGAAAGCAAAGACATGTTTGACATAGCTTAAAAGACCTGATTTTAAGATAAACAATGTTAAACTTTAACAATGGTGAAGTTAAAGACGCTAACTTTTTTTTTCTCAATAGAAGCAAAGGCATTTTATGTAGGCTATGAAACGGATGCAACGAGAGGGGCAGTGATTTTCTAACCAGAACTCCTCTGCTTAATAACAATCTCGCCCCTTTTTTCTGGTGTGGAATCAATTTTGGTTAAACACGACTAGCTTTGAATCGTAGAAACTTAAACCTCGGCAACATTTGCATAGTATAAAAGTCACTAACCATTGTCAAACAATAACTGTGGTGAGGTTAAAGACATATTAATTTTTTGGAGAAGCAAAGACATATTTGAGATATTTTGGAATGCCTGATTTTAATACAATGCACTCAAAATTTATGCTCTTAGTAGGAAAAGATAAAACATGTGCCAATCGATACGATCTGTTGATATCTTGAAACTTTGTTTTCAGATCTGAGCGGTTTCCTTTCTGTCAAGTTTGGAATCTTCTGTACACCATGTCTTTGTTTACATACTCTGAGGCGGCACAAATCGGTCTTCGCACGGCGTTTTCGCTGATCGTGGCAGTCAACCTCGTTGGCAATTCATCGGTCTGCTTGGTGGTCTGGCGGAACAGACGGATGAGAACTGCCATGAACTTCCTGCTTATCAACCTTGCCTGCGCTGACATGATGGTGGCCGTCTTTATATCACCACAATATATATTCCTCCATACGTTTAACCATCCGAATGGCCTCACTGGAGAGTACTTATGCAAACTATGCACTGGTGGGAACCTTATGTGGACAGGGGGAGTGGTGTCGGTTGTATCGTTAATTGGAGTTGCGTTTGAAAGGTACTTTGCGGTGCTGTATCCCCATGACGAGAACCGTCGTATTTCGAAAAAAAAACTCAAATTTATCATCCCAGCTTGTTGGTTATTTTCCATCTGCTGGAATCTCCCCTTGTTTCTGCTCGTTAAATACGACGCGAGTTTAGATTTCTGCTACGAGGACTGGCCCCCTGGTTGGTACATGAATGCTTACAGCTTGGGATGGCTCATCATGATTGGTATTCTGCCGGTTACCATCATGTCCGTTCTGTACAGCCGAGTTGTTTATCAGCTTTGGGTGAGAAAATCACAGCCTGTGGACCTCCCTCAGCTTGCAGTGGTCAGATCACGCAAGCGTGTCACGAAAATGGTGTTATCCGTGACAGTTGTGTGCGCTGTATGCTGGCTTCCAAACCTCATTGCCTACGTTCTTGATTTCTACGGTTTGAATTCTCACGGTGATGTAGTACACACGACGACAGTGGTTCTGGTTTCGTTAAACTCGGCTGCCAATCCAATTATCTACTGTTTTCAGAGCAAAGATTTCAGAAGGCATATTAAGGCCCTGTGGCTTTCTCCTCGCTCGATGCGATCAGGTGCAACAGTAGGAACTCCAAAAGACACAGCTGCTCTACCTGTAAATAGGTCGCGAGCGACGCAATCATTTGTAAATTGACTTTACTTACAAAATCGTAATAAGTTTGCCAGCAACTTATCATTCCAGGTTTTGAAGTCCAGGTTAATTTCACATTCATATTCTGACTTTATACCTGATCAGTTCGTTCCATAAAGCACATTCTTGGAAGTTCTACATGACTTGGCTAAGGGTGCTCACTACTAGTCGTGCCAAGCCAACAAGCCCGTTTAAGGTTTACTAAAGGGTAGTGGGAGGGGAGAGGGGGGAGGGGGGGGGGGGAAGAGGCCTTAGCTTTTTCTTGAGTGTTTCTTAAAAGAGAAGTATACTCCTAGAAACCATATAGTCTCAGTCTTATATGTACAATTGTGACTCAAAGTGAGAGCGTTTTCAGCTTCGGAATACGGCCCTAACTAAATGAAATTTGCCTTAATGTGCTGTTACGTTCATTCTTGGCCAGAAAGATTAACCGGTTGCTGTGTCAAAACCCCGATTTACTCGTCTTTCCCTCAGCTCTTGGCGATCGTTTTGAACAGATAGGCGCTACGCTACACAGCAGGGAATTTTTGCATGAAAATTTTTGCATGTTTTAGTGAACCAGAGTTGCAGCTTTTGGTGAAGCGCACGTCAAGGTCTCAATTCGCCATTCAGTTCCCGTCATCTGGTAACTCAGTAACCAAGCCATGTGTGCGGCTAGGTTCCTGAGTAGTTTTCAATATGGCGACATTTGAAGTCGAGTACTCTGCACATTTGGAGACAAGTCTAAATGCTTCTGTAATTATATTGGAATCTTAAACCACAGTATGTAGTGAATATTGTTAGATAAAAGCTCTGTCGAGGATGGTTAAATTTTAATGGGTACAATATCTAAATGAAGCTAAAAATTTAACTCAAGATTTAGAAGCACGTACCTACATGAAACAATGTAAGCGTTGACTTATTAGGGTGGGCAGTGCTGTGGAACACCGCGCTAACTCGAACTGTCCGGCAAACAAAAAAATTGACATACATGGGAGTTTGGGTCAGCTCGGTTCGATCATGTTAACCGAGTGCGAGTTACAAGGTTTAAAATGACTGTAGCTGAATTCAAATAACTAATTCGTAAATGGAGTTGTTCTGTACTATTTGTTGGCTTTGACTGGTTCTGTTTGGTTTTGGCAAATCAAATGAAATAGGAAAGACCAAAGCTGAACATCCGCACTGACTCTATCCGAGCAAAACTTTTAATACACACGCTTCCTTGCTTGTAGTTTTCGTCCATATTTTACATAGCTCCACAGTTTAGTATACTTTCAGACATCACGAATCACACAAAGTCGTCATGTTACGTTTTGTTCGTTGATTTCCTTTTTGAAATGTTTATTAAACTAGGCCCTTATTTGAAATAAGGACGCTACTGTGAAAATATTTCCTCTAAGTGTCAGTTGAGAGCAGTCAAAAAGGTAGTTTGCTTATAAATTGTCATATCTGTGAACAACAGAATTGAGCATCACTCTGTAAATAATTGATAGCCGTAAGAAACATACAAAGGAAAGTACATACCCAATAGCAATTAGGGCGGTTGTATAGTAAATCAAATTTGAAATTAAAGGTTTCTGGAAATTAAGCAAGGACTTCATGAATTCTTGCAAAACGAAAAATTTCGATCTTTTTTGTAAACTGTCCTTTTTCATTAAGTTCAATCGCACTTGGCGGAAAAAATGAAAACTTTACAAACTATGAGTTTATGATTACGGAGTTTTTTATATATTTTGATTATAGATAACAAGGTGGCAGTGCAAAGGTTTACTGACAATCATAGATTTTCCCAGTTTTAATGGGAAAGAAACTTAGTCACTGTTTGTGCATCTAAAGGAAATGTTTGGTTTTCTTCCACCCAAATGTATTTCTTTGTGACTCTATAATGACTTGAAATAAGTAATACAAAACCTTCACAGGCCACGAACCTTTTCCTTTTCAAGGCTCGTTCTAAAGCAAAACATCTTGCTTTGTAACACATCTCGAATTGTCACGTTTCGTAATATTGCCGTTTATCCCCGTCGAAAAATCGGACCACCTCAAGATGTAACCTGGATGCGGATACTCTTTGCAGTGCATGCTCAAGCTTTTTATTACGCTGTCCTCTAAATCAGTGTTCCAGAGATACAGGTGGCTCATCTCACCAACAAAACTCTGCTCTCTATCAAAAGCACCTCCAAAAGTATCCTGATCTTGGCCCAGAATTAATTTTCCAGTGCCAGGAACGACTCCATGAATTGTTGTGTCACCGCGTATCTGAAGCTCTCCGTCTACAAACAGGTGCACAAAACCATCACTGTCCGTCCATTTGCCACACATTTGATGCCACACTCTATCATTATAGGTACCGGTATGACTGTGCCTGTAGAAATAGTTTTTCGATGCATGAGAGGGCAGATTTAAACTCTGTGATGATTTCTCGGTGTTGCATTTGATTTCTGACCAACCTTCGACTCCCGACAACGTAAGGAAAGTTTTATATGAGTATAAGTTTTATATGAGAAAAAAATGACCTTAAATGAAGAAAAAGGCTTTTTCTCTAATCCTAACCCTAACCATTACCCTAACCTTTTAACCCAAACCTTCCACCTGATACTCAGTCGCCAACAAAGGGGAAGGATACTGTGTCTCCCCGAAAATAGTCTTACTGATTAAATAATGAAAGTCATTATTTACTCACGTTTGCTTATTGAGCACCAAGAATCGAAATAATCCGGTTTCAGAAAGAAACATCATTATAGCATCGGTCATGTTGCCGGTGGCATAGGACAAAAAAACCAACTGTCGCGCCCAGGCTCTGTACCAAAAGCATACTGTGAAGGCGGAGAGGTCTGGTAAAGAGGTATTCAGTTCCACGAAGTTCGTTGTGTTACGGTCCAGAAATATCAAGTCATACGATGCACTGATGTCTGCGAAGAAAGTATTACCATTAGCGTTGGCCTTTTTCGACCCTGGTGAACGCAGTAATCGTGTATGATCCCGAAACAAGAGAGTAAGTGGTCTAAGCAGAGCGTATTCACTATTTTGAGTCAGTGTTACGAGTATTGTCGTATAAATGACAGTCTGAATTTTTTACTGTGAAGGAGCATGATAGGCTATGTATAGTGGATAAAAACGTCTGTTTTTTCTTTTCTTTTCTTTTTTTTTTTTTTTTTTTTTTTTTTTTTTTTTTTTCAAAAATCAATCGTATGTGGCGAACTTATCTTCCACAATCTAGGACACAAAGTGCTTAACCCTTTCACTCCCACAAGTGACCAAGACAGAATTTCTCCTTACAATATCAATACAATATCAATATCAATAAATGAGAATAGAGAAGAGTATCAATTATGGGATTATTAGTTGATCCAATACCAAATTCTCTGAACTAACATTATAAGAATTATATGGGAGATAGTAAGGAGAATTACTAATTAGATCTTGGGAGTGAAAATTTTAATGGCAGCTTTCTAATCAAGGCTTTCTTCTTTTGAAAGCCAATTATTAGACATGCGAAGAATGATTTTAATCATTTAAGAATTCCTGGAAGGAAAATTTGTTTACTTAACAGACTGCTAAATTATAACGCTTGAATCTTCTTTAAACATTACCGCCTCCATTTGTCATGTTACAGAAGGAAACATATGGATCCTCTGTATCATTTGAATTCAGCCAATAGAATCCATCGCTTGCAGACTCCTCTCTTGATAAGATTTCCTGACATGTTTTACCAGCGACATGACGTTGAGAGCCTACAGATACTAATAATTGAAAAAAAGGAAAGCCTCAAACGTTTATCCTGAATTAAGCCAGTTATTTAATTTCAGTGTTTTTTGTGCGTCCCATGTACATGTAAATTTTTCGTCACAAGACTAAGCAAGGGTAGAAGAAGAGCAGAAAAAATTAAAAATCATCTGTAATATAAAATTTTGCTTTACTACCAAATTGAGTTCGCTGTTGCTCCAGTGTGTAACAGTTCAGAGCAATATAAATAAACTCTGATCTTCTTAACGAACAACGACTCTGCACAGTTTTATCTTTCCCAAAATAAGTGGTCGTCGAAAGATATGAAATAGTGTCTACACGATTGCCAACGTAATATACAATATATTTTAGCTAGCTGATAACTTCCAGAAGTCGCTTGAACAATTTGCAATAGAATTCAACTGTTTCACAGGCAAGTGGATTAAGTATTCACATTGTTTAAATTAAACATAAAAGTAAAGGTTTCTTTCAGCTCGTAACGTTTTTATATTGTGCAAGGTACCTAAACGCCAGCATATCTCCTTTATATTCATTTCATTTACCTCGATGACGGCTCTCAAAATATACAGACATAGGGACTTCCTTCAAATCTTGCGGATGCGATGTCTCAGTTGCGTTATTGAGCTCGCAGCGTTTGTGGTCACCATTGTAATTCATACTACGACATTTTGGTTCATTGGCTTTACATTCTTGGTAGCAATCCTGAAAGTCTTTCACAGTAAAACTTGAGAAACTATGCCCTGTGAGGGCTTGGCCCAGACCTGTCTTAACTTTGCAATCAGCGTCAACTTTAGCCGCGATAGTAATGGTAAAGGCTATTCTGAAGATAGCTAGGATTAGAAATGCGTCGAGGATTTTCATGTTTTGTAGATCGAGAAAGTCACTTACTCTGTGTCAATACAGTTCTCTCAAAACTGACAAAATGAAGATAATATATCTTGATCGTCAGATGTCTGTGTTACAGCCACCTCTTAAATAAGTGGTGATTCTTTTGTTTGCTTTATGTAAAATTATGAAGAACTACGTAATATTAATATTTCATATAGGGTTTATTGTATTAAAAATAAACCTTTTTAAGGAACCCACGAATTCATCATCATAATGCTCAGTTAGACAAATATACTTTTATGAGCTCAGCATGAATACCTTCGATTCTCAACTCAAAGAAAAAAATGATAAACGATTAACTAAATGAATAAAATAACGGAATAGACGAGTACAATGAATCACTGGAACTCATCGAAAACGTTTTTTACTACTTGTTTCAATATGAAATGAATCAGCTTTTCGTACGACCGAACCAAAATTCCATCTTTTACCAAATGATTTCTTATTCATACTATTACTTCACAGCTGGAGATGTTAACCGTGATCAAAGCAGTGCTCTTGGTTTTTTCTTTTTTTCTTTCATGGTTAAGTGTAGCTCAAAATGCTCTGTTTGTAGTATTGAAGAGAGGAACCGGTTTTAGAAACTTGCTAATTAAAGTTAGGGTCTTTTTGGAGCGTGGAGAGGACGGGAACGGCGTTTGAATATCGCGCAGGTGTTTTTAGAGGTTCCCTGTGGATTAAAGGGATTTTAGGGGGATAGAGGTTGAAAACTGTTGACGTTCCAAAATAGGCAACTTTGCAGTAAGCGATCTCAGGGTACCAATATTAACCTAGTGGAAGGGTTAATTGTCTACAGAGACTTCTAAAGCAAAGTTAAGCTTTTTCTTTTTTTCTTGTAGAAAAAATCAAGTAGCTCCTTTGGCTTCTGTACAGAGGCTTGGGTTGAATTTTACTCTGAGTTGAATCACCAAGAGTGCTAAAAATATGCACTTTATACAAACCCGGGTTGTAAGTTTGCGCTAGCTTGTTCCATTGTTCATATACCTGTATAAATGGAAATAGTGCTCTCTATGCCAAGTCTGTGACGAAGTTACATTATTGCTGCTATGGAGCAAACCGAAATGTACCAACTGCTCTACGAGGAAAATGTGGTGGATCCCGACACCTCTAAAACATGTCCCTTTCGCTACGAAAGTTTTCACCCGAGGATATAGAAATGGTAAACATGGTGACTGAATTGTAAAAACTTCCACCCATCTTTGTGGCTAATTATTCTGTTCATTACGTATTGGGCACTCCTCTAGGGAAGAGTGAACTTCCGATTGTCAAAGAGAAATATGATAAAAGCAAAGGGTAAACTGGGTCGTTAAACTTGGATGATCATTATGAACGTGGTAATTGCACTGTGTTAACAGCTACCAAAACTGGACAAATTTGAATGCTAAAACTCAGAGAGAGATTCTAAGCCTTTAGAAAAAGGCTTTAATGAAGAAAAATTACTGTGGCTGTTCCTTTTTGGGACATCTTTATTGGTTTAATACTATGCATTATCTTGTGCATTTTGCAGCTTGAATGATTGAAATATTTACGCCGTCTTTCTAAGGTACGTTGATATCCTCCAAGTCGATCTCATGGTGAAACTTGTAAAGACATTTTCCTTTTGAGCCATGTTTCTGTATTGAGAACAGGAAGCCGCTTTCATCTACTGCCATGCCAAACATTTCGATCTTGCTCTCTTTATTCCATTCTCTTATGTAGCGGCGTTTGCCATCGTAAGTGCGTTGGTACACTCCACAGACACCATTTGCCCAATGCCTTCCAGAGGAATAGAAAAAGTTTCTCTTGCTATCCATGGCTAATCCCTTCAAATTATTCATCCGTGAGCGCCCATCTCCAACATCATGCCAATTTTCATACAGAACCACGTTTTCCGCCCCTTCTTCCAAGATATTGCTTACGGACCCACTGAAATCCGACGGTACTGCACCTACTCCATCTCCTTTTGTAGCCCGGTTTGTTTTTTCCACCAGCCAGTCTCTTCGGCTGTTTGAACATCCAAGGTAGTATTGGTGGTCTTTTTTGACGTTATATTGGTTTCTGAGTGACCAATCGTTGCGGTCATACAAGTCGGGCACCGGCTTACCATCATTCCAGCCATAGTACATTTCGTCAGGCATTCTCCAGTTGTATATGACTCCATTGTAATCGGCATATCCAAAGCGATTTCCACAAAATGCAACGTCTCTTACATCGGCGTCCTTTCTATTAACAGGAAAGAGTTGAAGCATTGTATAGTAGTGCTCGATGCTGATGCCACTTGGTTTTGTAAGGTCGCCCTTTATCTTGAACAGCATGACTTTGCTTTCACCCGCAGGCAAACTGCTCTTTGCACCAATCGCCATCAAGTTGTCCTTTGCCTTAATGCTTACTCCAATTGGATGGCAATCTCCACCACATTCAGATCCCGGTACCGAAAGGGCCTTGACGACATCCAGTGTCTTTGGGTCCACGATCAAGATCTTTTTGGCTTGAGGTTGTGAAACATAAAGATGACCTTCGGAGTAGTGCACCCCATTGGAATCCGCAAACTTGTTGCAGTCCGTTTGCACAAGTTGAACTGGAATAAGAGCCAGATCTCTTATAACGTAGAGGAAGTCCTCCTGACTCTTTCTTCGGTTCTCGGCAGTCGTATCTTTAACAAACTTTTTACAGAACTTCTTGTATTCGGGGTCTGTGGACTTTGGCCACCAAGCGCAGACCTCAGACATCGTGCTGTTGTAAGATGCTTCATCATCTTTATACTTCATGGAGGCTGCAAAGACAATAGAGGCATAGCCATCTTCTTGGTATCGAAAGATTTTCCTTATGAATGCCCATGTCAGTTTCGCAGCTTCTTTGACAGATTTTCCATCTCTGATCTGGACGTCGAAATAATGGGTGACGAGTCCCTCATCTGTGACTAGTTTTGGAATGTGGAGAAGTGCCTTTTCAACGTACTCGTCTTTTGATGTGGTACCAAACACCTCAAGGATAAATCGGGTTTGCTTGTCTTTAGCCCGCTGAGTGTAGTCTTTATTCTTTAAGTCGGCGATAACCGCCTTCCTCTGTTGGATGATGTTATCTATATGTTTAAAGTACCATTTGCGTTTTGATTCATTCCAAATTTCTTCCACATCATGCCTGATACTTGTGACGTCATTCTGTATGGCATCCAGCTTTTCCTCCATCCTTTCGAGCGCATGAGTGACTTCATCACCACCGCAGACACTTGAAAACGTACAAACAGCGCTTTGAATGGCTGAGGCAACACTCACAGCAAGGCCGATTGCGCTCAGAGGATCCACTGCGAATCTCTTCTCTCTCAATGCGACTCCATCGTTGACACCTGAGACCTCTTTGTGCAAGGTTTTACTCTCCACATGTGGCCAGTTTATAACCAAAAGCAAAACAACCAACGAAAGAAGACTCCTCTGGGCAGCCATTGGACTAGTAGTATCTGACACACAAAATATTGGAGGTTACGTAATTAATCTCTTAATTCAACCTTACAGATAGCCTATGATGGCCATATGGCTGAGCTAGATATAATCATCTGATATACAGCAAGAAAGAGAGGAATAATTATTGCATCAAAAACGCCCCAAAATAGAGATAGATATTCCCAACTTTACTTAGTAAGAACAAACGGAAAGTTACACTGTACAAAACACTTTCAGTTTAACTCCTCCTCGTGCGCGCGCATGGTATAATGGCTCATAAGTCATGACGGCTTAGCAAATGGTAGCTCATGAACTGCGTTATCCAATGATCCAGTTTTTGCGGCTACTACTTCCTTTAGGAAGAGAAGCTACATATGTTTTCGAGATAAGTGAGTGAGTGTAATAGAATTCCGATCTTAACCTGATGTTTCCCAGTGCTACTTATTGTTTTTTTCGGAGTATCTAAGTAGTTCGACAATTGTACTCGATACACATTTGAGTTCTCTCCTCTTGTGATTTCTGGCTTAAAGACAGTAGCACATTATCTTTACAGTTCACGCCATGACGCTACGTAAGCATCTCACAATGATTTCAGGATTTCTCGCGATTAAAAACGTATCATGAAACTTGAGAAAGATGTTTGTCTTTGAAGATAGAGCATTTTACTGTCTAAATCAGCAAATTATGTAGATCCGAAGATGTAATCTCTTCATTTCTTGCCGTGACACAACAAAAGAAGAAAAAAATATCTTAATAACTTTACAGTGGCATCCACCGACGTATAGTCTAAATCAAAACTTTTCCTTGCAGAAATATGTCCATGAATGCGATCGGTACATCATGAAAACTTAAACAATTTTTTTTTCCGTTTAAATACGATACCTTGATTTATTCGGCAAAATGATGGAACTGAGGAATGGCGGAATATCTTAAGACGCGGAATGACGGAATATCCTAAAACGCGGAATGCCTCTTTGTTTGAAACGAAAAATTGCAATAAATTTAGAAAATTATTTATGTGTACCGCTCGGCCGTGCATTCATAGCATACCGTGTGCAGTGTAAACAGGCGAAATGGAAAGTAGCATAGGTAATCATTGTTGGAGCTCAGGGGATGGGGGAACTATAAAGCTTTCGAGCTAGCCCCTTTAAGATATTATTACAGTACTATTGTTATCATTATTATAATTATTGTAGTTAATATTATTATTTGTTACCATTTAAGCATTGGTTGAATGTCAATTAGTTCTCTTGTGGAACAGGGTACTCATAAATATGTGGGATGTGGCAGGTTTCATGTTTTGCATTTGAGACGAATATCCTTCAACACCACCTTCTAGCGTTATTTTACGAGCTCTAATTCATTTCAATGCTATAAAAATTGTGTTATACCAGTGGCCGCAGGCAGTCTTTGACAGTCAATTTTTGATAAAGGGTAATACGTAATATTGCCAATACACTTCAGTTAACACTTGTATTGAAAATATATGGCTAATTAGTGATACGATACCGAAAATCAGTCTAGCACTAGCGAACATTTTTATCTGGCCCCGGTCTTTTCAGAAATCAAATAACTCTTATCCCGCGGATTAATTGTCATACAGTGGAAAAAACCCATCACCCACCTAACGTTAAACTTATCAAATCTCAAAGCAAGGAATAAAAACTGCAGCAACGTTTTCTGCCACTCCTTTCCCATATGATATTTTGTTATCTGCATTGTAAGTACAATATAAATGAATTACAGATTTTTACATAATATTAGATCACAAAAGGTCTCAATGAGGGCACAGGAACTGATTTTTCCCACCACTAAGCGAAAAGTTATTGGCTAAAAGCCTTGCTCGCATTACTTTCGACGTTAATAAGAATTTAGCGGCTATGTTAGTAAGATCAAACGTTGATATTGATATCCTCAAATTAAACAATAATCCATGACGAAAAGCAGATGAAATTAATACCATAGAGGAGGTTGGGATATGTGATATCCTATTTCTCGTAAAAATTGGTGAACTTCTCCTTGAATTTTTCAGAGTAGTCAAGTAATTATGAAAACATTTAAATTCACGTAGGCAAAATGTGATTTACTTTTTTAAAGAATATGTCTCGTTTCTTACCGATCCTCTCTAGTTCTTGAACAGAAATGACGAGTACATTTACGTGATGTTAATAACACTATTGTTCAGTGAATAATTGATTGCTTATACGAAGTCTCGTCCAATGGAAACCTTCAAGCAATTTTTACTACTTGTTCTTATTGCCCGTTGATGCATGTAAATAAAAGTTCATATTTTTTGGAATAAAGAATTTCACGTTTGGCGCTCAAAAATTAGTAAAAAAGAAGACTTCAAGTATTCTTTTTCTAAGACGCTCGTCTTCACAGGAGTCCTACAAGAGAAGCCCATATACTCCCTTAAATATTTTCCTGTAATTCATGATAAGACTATATGTATCCGTCAAAATTCTCTAAGCTAAGAAGTTCCAAACTTGCAAGGACCAAAAAAAAACATGCCTCGATTTTTTTAATGGGGGTATTTATGTCGTGGTTCCCGCAGACTAAACGTACACGTGAGGCCAGTTAAGATTATACAAGATAGCTACCATCATTTCAACGCTACAAAAACATAGATTAAACGAGCAAACTTGAGAAATCGAGCGATTGAAGGAATTAAAACTCCTTTCCCTTTTCTTCTCTTCTTTCGTTTTTAAGTTCAGACCTTGCTCCTGCCTTAGATAAATGGATCGTAACATAAACATGTAACATCATTCTACATAGGACTTGTAAAGAAACGTTTATGTCCTATGTCCGAGTTGCGGTCTGAAAATAATGAGATAAACATTGTTTCGTCTTCGGAGGTCACTTCGCCCTTGTCAATTGTTTCACAAGGCATTTTCCCTTTATCATGGATATTGTGAAACACAACGAGTAAAGTTCTTCTACAGCCTGATGAGCCACTTCGGTAAAAAAAAAAAAAGTGATTTGTGTTTTTTTACTGGTGATTTCATGAGTTGAAGGGGATGCAACTATTTTTTACCAATTTCTGTCTTGGAGTATTTTACTCTCAAGATCTATCTTACAAAGGTGGTCAAATGCTCATGATGAAATTCACTGGAATTATGCTTTCTCTTCTTAAAGTCAGTACGCATGAATAATGGGTTTTTACCATGTTTTTTCAACTACTAAACTACCTATCTAGTGCACCATGAACAAAAGATCACCAACTCTTTTAAAGTCATCTTTACCAACCTGAATAAATATTGCCGACTTTTAATTATCTAGAACTAAGATTAGAAAATCTCCTAGACAAATGTCAAATATTCATCGCATATTTAGTAGTGCAAAATTACCAAAACTCTGAGCCAGTCTGATTTTCTCCAACAAAATTACTTGGCAACACTCTTACCTTTCAACTCTTGGGTTCTCGAAGAAATAACTACTGACATCGCAAGATCCGCACGCCAATTTTCTTCTGGTAAATAACTTATAATGTAGTGTCCAATGGCTTAACTCTACTCAACTTTCACCACCAGTTTATGCGTTTTAACTGGTATTTTGAAATTTTAATGAAATTGCTATGAAAAACTTGAGATAAATATTCATAGTGTTTGTAACAAAGAAGAGGTAGACCTGAAGAAAGAAAAAGAAAATGTAAGAAAGAATAAAAGAAAAATGTAAAATAGCACTGTTTCCCATCGAATGTCGTCCTCTTTCATTGGTTACTATCACTGCTCCAGGTTCCCCAACCACAGGCAAAAAAAATTACTTATTCAATAACCGCACATTAGTTGTAAAAATTCCTTCTTCGGTTTCAACCCCTAGTTTTCACGAAGCTATTCCTCAGTAAATAGTCAGGTAACTCACGACTATGAAAATGGAAACTTCTCACTGAATAATTTATCATGTTTTGCCATGTGGGACCTTAACAGATATGTCACACAACTACAAAATGAGAATAAAGATGAAAAGTTCTAACAATCTTGTTTATGTTAATTCTACTTAAATGATGTGTTGTCATTTTAGAATAAGCAAACAAATTGGTTTTGGAGCTGAAATAAGCCATCCACCAGTTTATTTTAGCCTGTATTTTTTTATTGAAGAACTCTAGTTTTATTTTTGTTTGTTTTTTTTTATTAAAGAGTTACAACATTATTGATTTTATGGGAATGCAAGGAATTTTACACTTTTTCTATATATAAAAACTGTGAAAAGAGCTTAAGAGGTCAATAATTTCTCGCAAGCTTATCACTTACATGAAGTACTTAACTGTATACTTGTGGCCAGCAGCTGGTGTTACTGCGCTAAATAAAACCCCACTATGTGAGTGCTTCGCATCGGCAAAGCTATTGTTACACCAATAAAAGATGTCCTGTCTAATTGTCTTGTTTATTCTGTTGTGAAACATAATGGCCTTAAGAAGGGCTTATGTCTTATGCATGTGTTGTGACTAGTTTTAGCCTGTAGGGGAATATTTTTTCCCTTTTTTTTTATCAACTTTTTTTTCTTCGATGTTGTGCTGTTTAGTGTTTATAAAAGGGAGAAACTTGTACAAGCTTAACTTAAAGAACCGAAAAGCAGATGAAGAAGGAGAACAGATACAGGCAAAGACAGACATAAATATCCATCAATAGGTTGGTTTTCGTGATAATCTCTCAAATTCAATTTTTCTGTTTGCATTTCATATAGTAAACATTTTAAAAATTTCGTGTCAAACCCCGGGGAAACGGAAAATTGTGCGTCACCTCTCTTATCCAACCTCCTCGATAAAAATAACTTCGACCTCAAGAGGAGCAAGCAAATGGCCGTTTAGTGAGTAATTTATTGCATTGTATCCAATGGAACAACTCTACACAATAACAACTGGTATTGCATTTTGAATGACAAAGAGTGGGATAATTGTTTTTCCTTTTTTAACTGGTGTTTAGATTAAAAATAAAAAGTAAAGATATTTTGACCATGTTTCTAACAAGAAAGACATGAACTGATATTTGAAAGTAAAATAAAACAAGAGGGAAATAATAATATGTTCCATGGCGAGTCCAAGGTTATTTCCCTGAGTGTCTTACTTTCAGTTTATGATAGAAATGGTAGTCAAAGACTAACAACAAGGTTAAGAAATTAACTAAAATTTGTTCTCTGATTGAAATTCGTGTTGCACTCCAGACTAAGAGGAAGTAGTAGAGAACGGGTACAAATCATTCCTTTCCACAAATTCTTCCGAGATTATGTGAACACGAAGCGCTAACAAAGAGGATCCCAGCGGATAATTGAGTGGCAATCCACACAAAGCCAAGAACTTCTGGTGGCCTAAAAAGTTCATTAAGGTATCGAATTCGACCCTTCAAAGATTGCTAAGAACCCTGGAAAGCGCTCCTTGGCTAAAAAGATTTTCAACTCTATGTGGGGAAAACTTAGGGGTTAGACCCAGGTGTAAGAATTGAACGAACCCCGTAAATTCAGTGAGTTCGACGAAAGTGACAAGTATATCCGGTACTGACGTCATCCCCATGCCGGAGAGAAGTTCATTTCATACACGAGACGGAAGACGATCCTTTTTCACTTAACCTGGAAATCTTTGTTTCAACACGTATTGGACCCATCTTTGTCTCTACGATGCTATGGATGTGCTACAAGAACGTGTCCTGTTCAATGATACAGACAGTGTCATCTTCTCGACCCTTCCCAGAGAATCAAATCCTCCTTCGGTAACTTTCTCGGAGAGTTTAAAGACCAGCTTCCGACACCTACATTATGGAATTTGCCCCCGGGGATCCTACGAATTACGGGTGTCTGCTCGGCAACAACATTGAAGACTGCATATAATCTTTCAGGAAACATGTACATTGCTTTTATTAACCAGTGGAGATACTTTTCGAGAATACGGTAAAAGGTAACACTGAGATAGCAAATGCGAAAAACCAAAAGATTGTTGTTTTCACCTTGCCGGGTCCGGTCGTCAAATGCAGGATCTAGGTGAACTGAGTCTTATTTTGCATAAAGGCAGGGGAAAACAAATGTTTCTCGTTCCTACTTAGT
Organism: Pocillopora verrucosa; assembly: GCF_036669915.1. Lineage (NCBI taxonomy): Eukaryota > Metazoa > Cnidaria > Anthozoa > Scleractinia > Pocilloporidae > Pocillopora > Pocillopora verrucosa. The sequence continues at coordinate 15,289,949 of NC_089315.1, read as the reverse complement.
TGAGTTTGACTGACTCTCTTCATCAGCTTGGAGTGCCAGAAATCTACAGAGAAGCGAGGTAACAACGCGAATAATGTCTCCATATGGAGTGGCTGTAATGGGAAGCATTTCATTCTATTTCGTCTAGGAAGTACAATGAAGACGAAAATCAGTCGCCATCGGTAGAGTGTACAGCAGTTTTGAAGTTTAGAAATGTGATTGCTTTTGTTGCCTACATGATTTTATGGACAGGAGAAACCAAAACGCTATTGAATGCGATTTGCGTGATTCCTGGTTTCACGCCAAATGCATAAACACGAAGACCACCAAATACAATGTATTATGCGACGAATCTTTGACTTGGGAATGTTTGATTTTTTTACATCCCGGGTTTGGTACACTAGTCCGAAGTACTCATTAATCGTCCACACCTGTTGGAGAACACAAGAGAAATGTAGACTTCTGCACGACCTCGAATCCTGGATTAAAGAAAAGAAAGATGAAAGTCGCTCGTGTATAGCCACCTCACTAAGCACTCTGCTGATGTGGCTGTTTTTCTAGAAAATACATTTACTGATGTGTTTGCAATGATTGGATCGTCTCTGGCAGTCAAGTTATACATGTTCTACGGTTTATGTTGTTACATAAAAGATTGAAGTCGAAACGGCGTTGGATGTGTGGTGTTTGTCTCAAGTATGTGGCCTTTGCAGCTTAACTCCCCCCCTATATTAATTCGCCGTGACCATATTATGAAATTGACATCAAACAGGTATCAAGCTATTCTACCAGTTAAAGGCCATTTAAATGGAAATTCGTTCATCGAAACGAAGAGGAATTTGGGAAATTAATATCATGTATAATAGAACGTTCGTGGTAAGAAAGTTAATCCTCGCGCGCCGGCTTCTCTTTCTGTTACAAGTGTGACGATTTAACATTGGTCAGGCCAGCATATAACATTTTAAATGGCAAGGTAAAGGATCTTGAATGAAGAGTGTTTGTCTTCCACAAGGCAGTGATTGCAACTGTAGCAAAATAGCGATAAAGTTCATCCTTTTTACTTTCCCTTTTCAATGATTTTGAAACAACGTTTCCACTGCATGGGCACGTAGCATTGAGAGAAATTTCTAATCGTCGAAACAAATGAAAGAAAGAGATGGAACTGCATCTGGAATGAAAAGGTAATGAGGCCACTATTTCGTATTTTTAATGTTACAATAATTATTATTATTTGGCAAACTCTTGGCCATTTGGCTTGTTTCCCGTCGACTGTTTTATTTGCATGAATAATGAGGGCGTCTGTAAAACATTTGATTTAATGAGTGGAAACTTTTAAGCTGAATATCGGGAGACGCGCGTACATACATTGCTTACTCTAAGAATAAAAATCCGGATGCACTTTACCGAAATAAAGTCCATTCGAAAGTAATATGATAAACGGCAAATGAACGATTGTGAAAACTCTCCTCGTTTTGAGATGTCTCCTAAAATTGATTCAAATCGTAGTATGATTTATATCGTAAAACATGTATCGTAGAATATGATTTTTTGTATTTCGCTTTTGATACAGTTGTATTAAGAGTTCAGTGTTGATATGGATTTAGCAAAGTCGCAATTTGTCGTGAGATGTGAATTTCCACCAACACATTAACCGTTTTTAACATCAGTTGTCTGTTTGATAATGAAACTCTGGGTAGAGACAGGGGGCCTTAAATTCTGGTTCGCAAAGAGCCAATAAACTGCAGTTTCAAAAACTGACTTTCTTCATATTAGATATTCAATGTGGTAAAATGCCTCTACAAAAGAAGCAAGTTATGCTGTTCCAGAAGAAAACATGGAATCCAGCTTTGCTTTCAAAAATCTTATAAAAAAGTACATGATCGAATGAGGGTAAATATTATTTAGCAGGGTTATGCATCCGAGGGTTACTTTCCAAGGAGGAATATGTCGAAAACACGGCAACGACGGAACGCCATAGGGTCTTGCAAGGTCCCAAAAACGCTTCAAAATATTGTAAATGTTTACGACGGACGTTCAGTAATTCCTTTGTTCAGTAAAGTGCTTCTTAATGCATAAATTTGAAATTAGCTTTTTAAAGATGTAATAAATAATTTCACCTGCTGAGTTACTCATTTAGGGTGAGCACCGTATTGTTCTGGCGACGGCGACTGGCTATGGATGAAAATAATTGTATTATTTCGCAGTTCCAGCGATTTTTTTAGCTGCCTTAGTACTCAAAGAAAGAAAGTTATACTTGTTAGGTTTATTTCAGTGCTGGATAACTTTTACCGAATTTCCATTTGAAAGCCCCAGGTTAAGTCTCAACAATATAATCGGCCCGAATTCAGTCTAGAGCATAGGCTGAGTGGGCTGTTCCGGAAAAGGCAAAACTCAATGATTCCTTGAAAGCATGAATGCCTGGGCGAAGTTATGACAATAATTGAACGTATATATTTGCGAGGATACATAGGATTAGCTAAGGATTTGATGACTGTAATGTAGATTCTCTTTAGAATTCAAACTTCCAACTTTTTTTTTACTGCTTCGCATATTCATTTCTTTGTTCTTTGTTTCTCTTTGATCCCTCAAAAGTTGTAGCGAGCGAGTATGTAGGCTGACATCCCTTGTTTAGAATTGTGTAAGTATAATTTTGCTTAAGTTACATGTACCACATTGCAACATGAAAGTTTAATTGAATGGCGTTTGAAAATGCTTAGGCTTAAGCTTTCAATAACGGTGTTCTTAGGAATGCTGACAACCATTCCAAATAGGGAATTTTGAGATTATCGATTCTTGACATGAATGCAGTTGAGGCAAGGTGGTGTACTTTGGAGTGAATTCATTACGATAGCCAATTTACGTTATCAACTCAGTTGATAGTACTAAATTACCTAATTTACCATAGTCCAAGCAAATGAACTCTATTTCACTATAAATTGCCCTGTTATATTCCCCCACCGACGCAGCACCGCAGTATCTTAGAAACTTAACCCCTGTCTAGTGGATTAGACTGGTTTGGAATAAATTGTCTTGACGAATCTGCCTGAAGTACTTTAAAATTTAAACTAGTAGATTGGGTTGGATTGGTGAGGGTCAGGAAGAGCTAACTTGAATTTCGTATGTTGAATTAGAGAGGATTTGGGTTCGATTAAACTGTATTAGAGTGCATTGGAGTAAACTGAGATGAGTTTCGCCGGCTTTTCCACGCACAAAGTTGTGGAAGTAAAGCTAAGGTTACATTCATTTTACTGCACAATCAAATAAGATATCTTGCAGCAATAAACACAAGTATTCTTTGCCAAACTTGAAGCCTATGGAAAAAAAAAACTTTTACTTGATAAATTTAAAAGGCTAACCTCCGTTTATGTTTCATCTTAAATTAGGGTTTTATATGCATGTTTTAAAAGATTCTATAAAGAAAGGAAGGATTTTTTTCGTTTTGTTTTTATGATGGCTTCCGGAACAGTTTGTTTAGAATGTTTATAGCCTATTCCCAGGATTTATTTCTCGACGATTTATGATTATAGTCTTTTGTTGTTTCGAGCACAATTTGTATTTCCTGGAAACAAATCCACGTTCGTTGTCGATGCTGGTGCCTTCAAGTGCGCCTCCAGCTCATTTACGCTCATTTGTGTCTGGTGTAGCTGCTTTTTGTCATAATGATTGTTGCTCATCACTGCAAAGGACTCGGCCTTTTCAGTTTTTCATAAGTTTCCAAAGATCCTTCCGGGCTCTTTCCACACACAGCATCCCGCCGTCCAAACAGCCGCAGGAGTTTCAAGTCTCACTCTTCTTCGTCCCACTGTAAATGTGTTCGTAACGTGCGGCTTCGGTACAGCATTAAGGCCATTTTCAGATCTGCCTGTCAGTAAGTAAAGGGTTCCTTGGCAGGTTTGGCTCCCACAGGTAATTTTGGCATAATCGTTTATCTTTTTCTCAAACTCCTGTCAAAGTCCGTTGTTTGATGTGTCAAACTGAGGTACAGCATTCGTAAGAGTGAAAGTAGCCCTCATGAAATTTATGTCAAAGGAGTTGATACCTGAGGGATTCATATGGCCTCTGGTAAGTTCATTCCTGAAACTGCGTATGGCTTCTCGGTTGGCTTGTTTATAAGCATCATCGAGACCAGGAACACCTATAATCATGAGCCACAGTCATTCATGAATACGGATAACTTCTCACATTTAAATAACCAATTCATATTCTTATGAATACCATGACGATAGTGGTAATATTTTTTTGTTTCTCACGATGATGAAATTACTAGTTATAGACTAAAAGTGATCTTTGAACATTCCAGGGAACCATGTCGCTTTTTTCTTTTTATCTCTTTTCTGAAATTACGGGAGTATGAAGCCCTCTGACTGCACATTTCTCTTTGCAAAAAAAGGCTTTTCTAGGAGCATACGAGTAAAGAGGCCTTTAAGGGGTTAGTACTTCTATTAAGAAACGCTGCGGAAATAATTTAAGAAGAGGAAATATGATGACTTTCCTCACTTCTAAATAACATTGTGTGTTTATAGCAACGCAGGGTATGCTCCAAGCCTTTGTATTTGTTTCATGGAATGATTGTCGTCCAATCGGTCTTGAAGTAAGTAATTGTTAAATAGCCATTTGCGTACCTGGAGGATCACTCCAACGTTGTCTAAGTCTCCTATGCGTGCCAAGTTTCGCTGCCTGCTCGGGTAAAACTTTGTAGGCTGAGTAAAAAGGAGTGTTTGTGGTAGGATCAAAGAGAGAAACAAAATAAGGGGGCGTTCCTTGCTGAATTTCTGTCCCTCGATCAATGTCAGGAAGGCCAACTGGACGTTTGTCTCTAACGGAAAAAGGGGGAACGGTAGGTCCGCCCCAGAGAAATCTTTTTCTTTCATTTGGCGATTCCTCTGAAGGAAAATCACACATAATCGGTTACAATATTACAAAGCAAGCATGGGGTAGTCTCATCGGTTTAATTTAACTACTTAACTGAATTAATTTGATCGATCATGCAGTTAGATCGATGACAGTGACCTAATGCTATGACAATTGAGCTGTATCATCATCAGAGACGAGGGGTACCTTATCTGTCAGTCGGGTCTTTAGCTTATCCTGGTTTTGTGAAGTTAATTGGTTACTTTTACCTGGCTGCTTTTTGTGGGAAGACTCAACAACAATAAAAACCCATGTATAACTTAAAACTAAAGATCCTCTTTGGTAAAATTTCCCCTTTATCCTTTTAACTCCCGCGAGTGACCCCCACAGAATTTCTCCTTACAATATGTATACAATATCATGCAGAAAAGTGAGAAGAATAAAGGAAAACATAAATCATGGGATTATTAATTGATCCAATACTAAATTCTCCAAACTAACATGGTGATAATCAATTGACAGACAGTAGGGAGAAATACTAATGAGATCTTGGGTGTTAAAGGGTTAAGCACTCTTCACATAATAACCATTAAGGTTAAAATTTCAATACAGGTTTTTACTGTTAGAATATAGAGATTTTTCAAATATGTTACAGTACATTACATTCGTTACAAAAAGGGCAACAAAAACTAGCCAGAACACTGGCAGTGTCACAAGATCACAATACCGTACTGTCAATACATCCATAGGTGTGCAACATATCCGACTAACTACAGGGCACTATATGAGGTTGGCATACAGCACAGTGTGACACTCAACCCACTAATAGAGGTTTCCCTTTTTTTAAACAAATATTAAGAACCAGATTAAGAACCAATGTTGTCTAATTTCATTGTAATCACCATTTGTCTAGGAACCTTAGACGGAGGTTAACTTAAAAAGAACCTATGTTCTAATATGCAGGTTTTTCGTCAGCTGCGATTGATTGTTTTCGAATCGCTCGGTAAGGTAGCTCGTTTTCATCGGCCTATTAGTTCTGGAAATGCTTTGATAGAGTCATCTCAGAGTGCTCGTAGTTTGTCTTAAGTAAGTTGGTGTAGGTTTAATCATTTTTGTGAACTGACAGAAGACAAACAAGATTGAAAACTTCCTTCCCAGACCACGTGGGATACTAGACGAATTTTGCAACGGCCATACATGACGCTTTAAGTTAAAATTACGACGACAAGTTCCTTTGTTTTTTATATTTTTTTCATTTAAAACGCAACACATATAGTCGGTCCCAATGCTGGTCTGTTTACCTGGCAGATTCATTATACTATCCAAGCGCAGTCTGGCTGGGACTGTTCATTTCCTAATTCTGTTCCTCTATTGGAGGGGTTACGTTTTTGGATTTCTTAATATTGAGACATTTAACGGTTATGGGATTCAGCCAAAGTTCTCTCCCGGAGCAGTTATTTTCTGCGACGCCAGCGACTATGCTTTTGGCAGTTTCTAAGTTAGGTTCAACGATTAGCCTGTTAGTGGTATTTTTACCCCGTTCTGAAGCCAGCAAGCATTTCAGTTCTAGCAAGGTTTCGCAAGCCTACCTACCCTACCTACCCCTGATACCAACAACTCCTGCTATCCAGTTGTTCACAGGATTGTTAAATCTTAATTATCCGAGAAATTCCACAAGTCGTTAGGAATTAGTTACTCAACTGTCTTGAGTGACTTTCGATCTCATATTTCTCCGTTTGTTTCTGATGCTCGTATGTATAGCACCCATAGCATTAGAATTGGTGGAGCTAACGATCTGGGTTCCAGTCTCTTGACTCTGTGCTGGTTCACCGACATGTAGGTTGGAGGAATCCTAAATCTAAGTTTCGGTATCATGAGGCTCTTCCTGAGAATTTTGTTGAGGTCACTCGCTCTATATCTAGTATATCTAGCTGTTAGGGTCATCCAGGCCTTTAGTCTTTCGTTAAATTTCTGACAGAACCCAGCAGGTTGGGAAGTGCTGTCCATAGGGCCGGGATTATTCCCCGTTGTTTCTTCAGCGGATGCTCGTCGGTGCTTCCCTAGTTTCTATTTAGTCTAGCCTATTTTCTTTTGTCTCCACTTATTCCGTGTGGTTTTTCGGTAAGATGCTTGCCTCAATTTATTTTGCTGCATTATTGCTTAGAACCAAGTTTTTCTTTTGCACGAGCTGGGACACCCAGCGCCTGGGGGTTGTTTTCGTGTGCTCCTGTTACAGCTGTGCTTACACTCTTTATCATGTTTATTTGTTTTTTATTAATAAACAGTGTTGGTTGCCCGCTACACATTCATTATTCTCCATGAAAATAAATGAATAATGCCATAATGAAATTTAAGCAATTCGACAATCATGCTTTAAGTGGTGACCTACCTCTTACTCATAAATATCAACATGAAATTTTTGGTTACATAATAAAGATTGGAAGGTGGAGGAATTAAGAGAATTTTGTCCAATTAAGGTTCAAAGGTGTAAAAATTGAAAGAATTTGTGTAGGTGCATGCCCTTACTGCAGTGATTAATATTTAGAGAATATTCTTCCAGTGTACAAATGATTACACAGTGTCTATGATAACTGTACATATTTCATTTTCTCCTCAAATTTCTTGGAAACAAAAGTTAAGACAGTCAAGAAAGAAGAAAAAACAAGTTACAATTATGGAATTGGGGAAATTATGAACTTTACCATTTGATAGAAAACAAGATCACAGAACACTAGAAGGGAAACTAGAATTGTGCAAGCTAATATCCTCCTTTGCTTTGCATGTATCTGGTCGAATAAAATTTCAATCACTTATAGGGTTTGTGTACATTGTGTATAACCAATAAGAAGATTTGCTTCTTCTCAGCTGTCAGGTTAATCAAAGATTTCTTCTGAATTTTTATTGCCCTATAGTATTACGGTATAACCTAACCGACAGAAAAACACCACAATCCTACAAACTCAACTACTTTATTAAACAGCGAGTGATGTTCTGAACAAGAAAGGACTCCTAAAAGTAGTACAATACTTATCGTTAGTAAACTGAATTAAGCCCACCAAAGTCTATATCCTAGCTCACCACTGATACAATCTCACTACTGTCTCCAAAGTTCCTTGAAATGAGAAATATTCCGCTGTAAGTCTCTCTCGGTATAGCTTTCAAAACAAAAGAATGTGGAGTACGAATCAAATAACAAAACTGTTTCATCTACGAGGCAACATCACGCTGGTATTTTGATTTTCGGATCGACAAGAACGGTGATCAGGTAGCGATCGCCATGTTTACCTCATAAACGTGACCGCTGACCAGCCGCTGAGTGAAAACAGTATAGCGCGGGGTGGGGTGGGTGGCGGGCTTATCGCCATAAGATATTCGAATACATGCTTTAAAAGCTTCAGGACTCCTAGTCGAAACAGTGAAGGTATACTTCGTGGTACAGACAAAGGACCCCCTGAGTTTTTTTTAGGAGTTTAACTGTGATTTGTTTATAACTATGATAATCGTCATTATTAGCAGACGGTGCTTTTCACCCATTGTTGTCATCATTATCGTTATCAAGCCGGAAGAAGTATAAAGCCGGTACGTTGCCTTACCAAACTACACAGAAATTGTTTTCTCTTTTTCTCCCTTTGGGTCCTGGAAACTGTTTCTATTAAGAAGATCAATAAGAAAGCCTTAATAATAACTGAAATTTTTGATTTACAGAATGTAAGAAAAAATCGGTAGGGAGAGTAATTCGCGTATCTTATAATCTGAACGATAGTTTTCAATAAAAGAAACACCACTCCATTCAATTTACCTTAGTTGTCTCGTGTTTAAAAGTGGCGTTCCTGGGGACCATAGATTCTTCTCTGATTCTTCTTGTTTCAACCAAGAATCACTATCCTCAACCTTTTTTTTTGTGCTTCTTACGGCATGGAACACAGAGAGCTGAGGTAAGCGATTGCAAATTTCTCAGTCAAAATGAAGCCTAGTAGCATCCATCAGGAATTGAAAAGCGACATACACTGTTTAATTTAATTATTCTTAATCAAATAAGGGGTGTTTAGTCTGCAAATTTAATCCTACTAGTTAATGAGGATCATAAAAACTGAGGAAAACTGACCGCAAATAATTATGAACCGTACGCATGAATTGCGTTGTCAGGTGATTTGATCTTCTACAAAAACATTATTGATTATCAACCAAACCATTGTACATATTTCCACCTGCAATTAAGCACTAACACATGGATCTATGTTTCTTCAACATAATGTGTACTTAAGTACCCTTAATCTAATAAAGAGTTTCTTCTATTTTCGAGCAGATATGTCACGGGACAAAAATAGATAACAGACAATGTTACCGAAGACTACCTGATTCAACTGGAATAATAACTCCAAACAGCTTTTGAATGTCCTGAGACATATGCAGAGTAATCACATCTCTGCCTTGGATACGCTTCCTGACACCATCATGATCAGGATACTGAGATGTTACTTTGCATTTCTCCAAAACTTCCCCAAAGTGTGGCGATGCCTATAGCAAATCCACAGTTTTTGTTTATCCTCCTGAGCGAGGTGAAATAAGCCAGTACTTTCCAAGATTAGCTCATTTTCACTTAAGACCTCTTTAGACAGGTGGCAGCTTATCAAATGATGTTTTTCTTCATAATTACATTCAGACAGTCGTACCAAACCACTGAAGCCACGTGATGAACCAAAGTTTTTTCCATCTTTGCTATTCAAAAAGTAGTCCTGAGACATAATGAACGTCTCGCTAGCGAACGACTTCTTCCAGTACTTGTAATTGTTTCCGACGTGATAGAAGTTCGGGAGATCTAAAGGAACTCACTATAACTTTGTATACTCGATACGATTTCAATTTCCGCGCCAAAGGCGAAGGTTACTGTAGTTCGTGAGTGGTCAGTAGTTACGCTCGTGAGGTAAAGAATGGGTTTGTTACTTTTTCACTCAATTGAAAAGACTCGCGTCACACTTATGAAATGGTTAACGGAATACAGACTCCGAGCAATCTCTTATTTTTCTTAAAGGAAGTGAGGTCACGCGTATCCTGTGAGCACGGAGAAGCCACGAGACGCGACACTTGTGTCTCATGTCTTTGCCGCTACACGCTCTCAGAGTTGGGCAAAGACAAGACATGTTACTTCTGATGCGATACAAGAGGTTCAATGGTTATCTCGATTATCTAAACATATTTATTTACGTGGTAAAGATTTATTTAGAAATCTATGAATTGATGCCAGTCCTATTTGGAACGAAATTTAATTGAAAGGATAAAGAATACTAAGCAAAACAAAAGTTGTCTGCAACACGAAGCATGCCTTCGCTTTAAGAATGAGAGTCCTAATGCTTATTATGATATTTTAATGCATATGTTCGAATGTTCCCAAAAATCTTCTGATGATCTGCCCGCACCCACCCCACACCACGCACCTCACCACTGAGCCGTACTGTTTTCACTTAGTGGCTGGTCGGGCCGCAAAGTTCTTTTTCTGTAGTTACCTTTTCTATGGCACCTACTTCCTAGCTATGTTAGTTGGATCAGTTAAGAACGCCTTACTTTTTCAAAAATTTACTTTGAATTTGATCGATTTTGGCGTGTGTGACTAAGGCGAACCGATAAGGTGTCATTCAAGTCTTCCTGCTTGCTTGCTTGATTGACGCGTGATGTTCACGAAAGTCGCCTCAATAGATAAGATAGAGCAAGATACATGGCTGGGGTATTTGTTTTTTTTCTGAGTTCCGTAGTTTTTTGTAAATTGTCCTCCAAAGTTGTCTAAATTAAAGTCTTGAACTAAAAAGTGTCACAAGCACAAGCCTTCGCTCGAGTGAAATTTAATTTCCGTAAACTCTGAAAAAATAAAGAGATCTGATCAAACGAATTGTGATTTTAGTATAGATACATAAATATCTTACAACACACAAGAAATGAGCGAAATCCGTGTCTCAAGCAAAATCAAACGGACCGCTCTTGCAGAGACACTCTATTAAGAAGGTATCGGGGTGGACACAAGTGAACTAGAGTTTAATTGCTTGGATTTTAGAGGATTAGGTAATTTCGTATTATCAACTCAGTTGATAACGTAAATTAGCCGCCGTAATGAGTTACGAAGCTGACGTTTCGAGCGTTAGCCCTTCGTTAGAGCGAATGACGAAGGGCTAAGCTTTGAAACTCGTTACGATGGCCAATTTACGTTATCAACTCAATTGATAATACTAAATTACCTTATCCACTATAATCCAAGCAAGTGAACACTATTTCACTTGAAATTGCCCTTTTATACTCTCATAGACGCAGCACCGCAGTTTCTTAGAAACTTACCCTTTTATAGTGGATTAGACTGATTTGGAATAAATTGTTTTGACGAATTTGGCTGAAGTACTTTGAAATTAAAACTAGTAGATTGGGTTGGATTGTAGAGGGTCGGAAATGGCTGGCTAGAATTTCTTATGGTGAACTAGAGTGGAGTTGGGTTTGTTCAAATTGTATTAGAGTGCAATGGAGTGGACTGAGATGAATTTCGCGAGCTTTTCTACGCACAAAGTCCTTCAAGTAAAGATCCCATCCATTTTATTGCACAATCAACTAAGATATCTTGCTGCATGCAATTAATACAATTATTCATTGCCTAACTCGAAACCCATGGCAAATAGGCTTTTACTTGACGAATTTTAAATGCTAACATCTACTAATGTTCCCTCTTAAATTAAGGTTTTACATGCATGTTTTACGGGGGTCTGTGATGAAAGAACGAATTTTTCGGTTTTGTTTTTATGACGGTCTCTAGAACAATTTCTTTAGAATGTTAGAGCCTGTTCTTATTATTTATTTCTGGACGATTTATTATGGTAGGGGATGGTAGTTTTTAGCACAATCTGGATATCCTGGAAACAACTTTACTTTCGTTGCTGCCGTCAAGTACATCTCCAGGTCAGTTACTCTCATTTGTGTTTGATGTAGCTTGGTTTTGTCATAATGATTGTTGCTCATCACTGCAAAGGACTCTGCTCTTGGCCTTCCGGTCACCTTCCACACACAACATCCCGCCGTCCAAATAGCTCGAGGAGTATCAAGGCGTATTTTTTTAGTTGCCACTTTAAATGTATTGGTAATGGACGGCTTCGTAACGCCCTTGAGGCCATTTTCGGATCTGCCTGTCAGTAGGTAAAGGGTTCCTCGGCGGGTTTGACTCCCACAGGTAGTTTTGGCATAATTTCTTATCTTTTTCTCAAATTGCTGCCAAGGTCCGCTGTTTGATTTCGTAAACTGAGGTACAGCATTTGTAAAAGTGAAAGTAGCTTTCATGAAACTTGTGTCAAAGGAATTGATAGCGCTGGGGTTCATATGGCCCCTGGCAATTTGTTGACCCTTGAACTTTCTTTTAGCTTCTGCGTTGGCTAGCATATAAGCATCATTGACACCACGAACACCTATAATCATAAGCCACATTCTTCCATGAATACAGATAACTTCTCACATTTAAATTATCAAATCATATTCTTCTGAATGCGATGACGATGATTGTAATTTTTTGTCTTTCCCAAGATGATAAAATTACTAGTTACATAAGTTCGATCTTTGAACATTCCAGGGAATCATGTCGCTTTTTTATCTCTTTTCTGAAATTATGGGAGTATGAAGCATTCTAACTGCACTTTCATTTCTCTTGAAAACATAGAGATTCTGTGCAAAACAAAGGTTGTTTCGCGGAAAAAAAAATAGGAAGAAGCAATATAATGGCTTTCCCCACTTCTTTAGTGACGTTGCGTGTTTTTAAGTAACGCAGGGTATACTCCCAGTCTCTGTATTTGTTTTATGGATTGATTGTGCTCCAATCGGTCGTGTAATAAATAGTTGTCAAATAGCCATTTACGTACCTGGAGGATTCTTCCAATGTGTATTTTTGGGTCTCGTATGCTTGCCAATGTTCTTTGCCTGCCCGGGTAAAACTTTGTAGGCTGAATAAAAAGGAGTGTTTGTGACTGGATCAAAGAGAGAAACAAAAGAAGGGGGCGTTCCTTGCTTAAGTTCTTTCCCACGATTAATGTCAGGAAGGCCAACTGGACGCTTGCCTCCAACGAAAAAAAGAGGCACATGAAGTCCGCTCGAGAAAAATCTTGTCCCTTCATTTGGCGATTCCTCTGAAGGAAAAGTAAACATAATTGGTGACAAAATTGCAAAGCAACGATAGGGTAGTTTTATCGGATTAATTTAACAACTTAACTAGAATTAACTTAACCGATTACGTAGTTAGATCGATGGCAATGACCCACCGGCAGTGTTATAAGACCACAGTACTGTACTGCCAATACATCCATAGCTGTGCAACATATCCGACTGTGTGTACAAGTTAACCATGTAAAGCAGGGTAATATGAGGCTGGCATACAGCGCAGTGTCACACTTACACCCACGAAGAGAGGTTTCCCTTTTTTAAACAAATATTGAGAGCCTGATTTAGAAGCTAAGTAGTCTAATTTCACTGTAAACACCATTTATATAAGAACGTGCGGAGGTTACCGTAAAAAAACTTAGGTTCTTATATGCGGGATGTTACTGTAGCTTTCGTTAGCTGCAATTGATTGGTTTTAGAATTGCTGTTTAAGGTAGCTCGTTTTGATCGGCCTCTTAGTTCTGGTAATGCTGTGAAAAAGTCGTATCAGAGCGCTAATAGCTTGTCTTAAGTTAGTTGGTGCGGGTTTAATTTCCTTGGATTACTAGATGAATTTTTCAACGACCAGACATAAAGTATAAATTAGGACAACAAGTTCGACCATTATTTTCTTTTTATTTAAAACGCAACCCATAATCAACTCCCACGACCGGGACGCACGTCAAGGGAAAGTGCGTAACCATGACCAGAACACACTTCTTTAAAGACAAATCTTTCAACAATCAGGACACAAAAGTCAATTCATGCGACGAAAAAACAAGTCTAGACGTGTCTTTTTCTTCGCAGAAACAATTTCATGAAGCCTAAATTCAATGGAAGATGCGGGAAACGAATGCTAAAACAATCCCACGAGAGACCTGACGCAACGAACAGATACCGTAGACTCACGCATGTAATCAATTAAGAGACATGTAAATTGTTTGTATCTACCAGTGGAGTTACTTTTCGATGACACGGTAACGGCTAACACTGAGATAGCAATAACTAAACACCAAATGGTTGTTTTCTTCATTTTTCTTGGTCCTGTCGTCTTATGCAGGATCTAGATGAAGTGACATGAATGAAGAACTGTTCAGTTAAGTGCTTAGACAGTCGTTTACTTCAATACTTCAATCATAAGGTAGTAGGATTCAGTGCTTTATTTGTGTCCAGGTAAGTTTTGAATTCGAAGTCAGAAGTTACTTGGGTTAAAAGGACAGAGTCTCTGGTGCCTTCCTTTTATCATTGGAGGTTCTTTAACTAGATTCCACCTATCTGCGCCTTACCAATACTTTAAAATTGACATCAAACAGGTATCAAGTTATAACATCAGTTTAAAGGAATTTAAATGGGAATTCGTTGAACGGAACGGAAAGGAATTCCAAAAATTGTTATCGTAGTAACACGACGTTGGTAAGAAAGATAGTCTTCTTGTGTCGCCCTACATTTTTGCAACAAGCATATTTTTTAATATGAACCCGGCTTACTAAACATGGATTAAGACAAATTTCGTCAGGTTAGTATGTTACATTATGAAATTACACAGCTTATTAAGTAACTGAATATGACGGAAAATAAACAGGAGATCATAAACTCAGGCTATTATGTCTTGAAGGAATTTAACCTTCTACATGGTAATGATGGAATTGTCGCAAAATATACGTTAACTTTCATCCATTTTTCCTTCCCCTTTTTTTATGATTTTGAACTAAGGTTTACAATGGTTGAAGGTGGTAAGTTTCTAAAGAAAGTCTGGTGCTGCGTGGGTGGGAGAGTATAGCAGGTAATTTAGTGTTAACAACTGAGTTGACAACGTAAATTGGCCACCGTAAAAAGTAAAAAAAGCTGACCTTTCGAGCGGTAGCCCTTCGTCAGAGCAATAGACGAAGGGATAACGCTCGAAAGGGCAGCTTTTTGAACTCTTTACGGCGGCAAATTTAAGCTTTCAACTCAGTTGTTAACACTAAATTACCTTTTCATTTGTTGGACACGTAGCATCGAGAGAAAGAACTGAATTCTTTAATACTCTAAATTACTAAAGGAAAAATTGGAACTGCACGTGGATAGACAAGATAATGAAGCTGCTTTTTCGTGTTTTTAATAATAGAGGTCTTCTGAGGGGGTTTTTGTGGTCGCTTGGTCGATAGTTTGCCAACACACTTGTCTGGTCTGTTTGATTAAGGACAAATGTGACACTAGAATTATTTCTATTCCTTAGAAAATTTTTGGTGAATTGTCTGAGTTGAGATAATTCTTTTCCCTAGTAGGAATGTTTAGGATGTCATTGAATCATTTTATTCATAAATTTGTAAATTAGTGGAAACATAAACTGACTAAAAAAAGTCAATATAGAAACAACATTAAAGTAGAGATTCGGAAGCTAATTTTGTTGCACCTTACCGAAATAACATATTTGAGCGAACAATTGTAAAGCTCTCCTCGTTTTGAAATGTGTTTCAAGTCTTAAGTTAATTTAAATCGTAGTATGACTTTGCACTTTGTTTTTAATACAGGTGTGAAACGAGGTGTGAAAAAGGTGTGAAAGTGCGCCGAGAGATAGTACCGTCTGTAATTACCGCGACCTGTGTGGCATAGACACTGAGGAAATAGAATAGAAACATCTAACAATAGAAACATCTAAAAATACAAACATCTAAAAATAGAAACATCTTAAAATAGAAACATCTAGCACACGAAGAAAAGTTTATAAAATACGACTTAAAAAACGTACTTTCTTCGTAATGCAACTTACTTGAAATGTGGCACAGATTTTCATTAAAAAGGAAAGGGGAAGTGTGGTAGTTCTAAAACAAAACAAGCTATCCGACTTTGTTTTAAAGATCACTAATTATATATAGATTTCAATAAGTGGCAGGGTTATGCATCCCATGGTAACTTACCAAGAGTGATAAGTGGCGATCACAGCAATAACGGAAAGCCGAGGAGTCGTGCTGTAGCTCGAAGCGAGGGTTCAATATATTGTAAACGTTTGCGACGGACGTTCGGAAATTCTGTTGTTCTAGTGTTCTTCATTAATAGATGACTTTGACATTAGCTTTTGAAAGATGTATGAAAGTATTCCACCTGCTTGAAGAACTCATTTAGGCAATCACTCATTTGAATTAGGAACTGAGCAATGTATTTTTCCGACAACAGGCTATGGATTAAAATAGTTATGCTATTTTGAAGTTTCAGAAACGCAGCAATTGCGTTTCTTTAATTTGGACTTAGGAACGAGGAAAGTCAGGTAGGGTTAGGCTAACGTGTTACACCCTCGACCCCAACTTTTTCTGAAGCAATCTAATGTATTTTCATGAATTACTGATGTCTATTGTTCGAATTCCTAGTTGGTTAAATAGCAATAAACCTAGTAACTCTTTTTGTTACTTTGATTTTCATGCTTTTCGATATTAGTAAAAAGGAATACTCTTAGGAATGGTCGTATCAAGAAAAAGGAATGTAAAAAAAAATCTATTTTTAGACATGGGCTCTTTTGTGTCTTCGTCTTCAAAAGTATCGTAAAGAGCAAATAGGTTTTAATTGATTGATCCAAGTAAAAACTAAATCCAAACCCTGCAGTTTAAACCACGTTAGAGGAGAAAAGAGGAGGTTTCTATTGCTGTGAGAAATTTTGAAGATATAAGCGAACCGGATTTCCATAAATATTCGTCAATAATTTTAAAAGGTCATTCGCCAGGTTTTGAGATGAATAGGTACCTGTTACTACCAGATGAGTAAGGAAATGAGGGTGGAACTTGTGCTAGGCTCTGAAGTAGGTTCAGAATGTCCAAATGGGCTGTCAGTATTCTTAAAATTAAAATGATTTTAAGAGCCAAAAGCGTTTTGGAAAACGCTGAATTTGAAAAAAGGCAATGATTTTACGTAGTTTCTAAATTTTCTCTTAGGTCGAGAATGAGATAATTTTCAGGCTACGAGGTCAGATAACAAAAAACAAATCCCGTTTTGACACAGATACTAAATTATCAGTGAAAGTTCATGCTGCTGTTTAGTTGAATAAAAGATAAAGATGGCCTTTGGAGCAATTCATCTTCTTCATACTAAACTTTCTCTAATTTGTGTCTTGCACAATGAACAGTCATTTTCGTTCATTTGGCAATATTTTATAGCGGCTTTTTGATACGAACGTCTAGTCTGGAAAATTTGGCTAAATATGTTATTCTATATACGCTATTAGGTTTTCATGAATGTTATCACGTTCGTATTCAACCCAACTAAAGATTGGAGCTATGTTGTGACACTTTGAAGTTTATCGATCGACGATTTTCCCTAGAGTTTGATTTATTAAAGTAAATTTAGCAGATAGAAAGTAAAACTAGTTCGTCCACGTATAAAGTCATACAAATAAAGTTGCATTCATTTTATAGCATAATCAACTAAGATATCTTGCGGCAATGAATAAAAGTATTCATTACCTAACTCTAAGCATACGGCAAATAGGCTTTTACTCGATCAATTTAATTGCTAATCTACAACTATGTTACGTCTTAAATTAAGGTTTATATGTATGTTTTAGTGGGTCTACAATAAAAGGAACGAATATGGTGGTTTCTAGAACAGTTCCTTGAGAATGCTTATAGCCTGTTCCCAGTATTTATCTCTCGGCGATTTATGATTATAGTCTTTTGTTTTTTCGAGCACAATTTGTATTTCCTGGAAACAAATGCACGTTCGTTGTCGATGCTGCTGCCTTTAAGCGCTTCTTCAGGTCAATTACGCTCATTTGTGTCTGGTTTAGCTGGGTCCTGTCATGATGATCATTGCTTATCACTGTAAATGTGCTCGTAACGTGCGGCTTCGGTACGCCATTGAGGCCATTTTCGGATCTGCCTGTCAGTAAGTAGAGGGTTCCCCGGCGGGTTTGGCTCCCACAGGTAATTTTGGTATAATCTCTTATTTTTTTCTCAAATTTCTCCCAAGGTCCATTGTTTGATGCCGCAAACTGAGGTACAGCATTCGCAAGAGTGAAAGTTACCTTCATGAAATTTGGGTCAAATGAGTTTATACCTGAGGGATTCATATGGCCTTTTTGGTAAGTTCATTCTTGAACCTACGTTTGGATTTTGTTTTCGCTCGAGCATGAGTATCGTCGACACTGGGAACACCTATAATCATAAGTCACATTCTTGGATGAATACAGATAACTTCTGTACTGAGAAACGGTGCGGGAAAAATTTAAGAAGCAGCAATATGATGGCTTTCCCTTCTTCTTTACTGACGTTGCGTGTTTTATTAGTAATGCAGGGTATACTCCAAGCCTTCGTATTTGTGTTATGGATTGATTGTCCTCCAATCCGTCTTGAAATAAATAACTGCCGAATAGCCATTTATGTACCAGGAGGATCCTTCCAACCTATGGGAGGCCCCTTATGCTTGCCAAGTTTTGCTACCAGGTCGGGTAAAACTTTGTAGGCTGGGTAAAAAGGGGTGTTTGTGACAGGATCAAAGAGAGATACAAAATAAGGGGGCGTCCCTTGCTGAATTTCTGTCCATCTATTAATGTCAGGAAGGCCAACCGGAGGTTTTTCTACAACGAAAATAGGAGGAACAGTAGGTTCGCCCCAGAGAAATCTTTTTCTTTCATTTTGCGATTCCTCTGAAAGGAAATCGCACGGTTACAATATTGCACAGCAAGAATAAGGCGGTTTCATCGGTTTAATTTAACTAATTTCCTGAGATGAATTTGACCAATCATGTAGTTAGATCAATAACAGTGACCTAAAGTTATGACAACTGAGTGGCTTCACCATCAGAGACGGGGGTACCCTATCTGTCAGTCGGGTCTTGAACTAATTCTGGTTTTGTGAAGCTTATTGGTCACTTTTATCCGGATGCTTTTTGTGGGAAGACTCTGTTATAGTAAAAACTCAAGGCTAAAATTTTCCACTTAAGCACTCTCCACATAAGAACCATTTTATGCTAAAATTTGAATACAGGTTCTTATTTTTAGAATATAGAGTTTTTTCAAATTTATTATAGTATAATGTATTCGTTACAAAAAGGGAACAAGATCACAGTACTGTACTGTCAATGCGTCAAAAGTTGTGTAACATCTCTAACTGTTTTATCAGTCAACTATGTAAGGCAGGACACTATAGGTTTAGAATAAAGCTCAGTGTTACACCCACACCCACGAATAAAAGTCTCTTTTTTAACTGAGGGATTAAGAACCTTATTTAGAACCTAAGTAGTACAATTTCATTGTAAACACCATTTGTCAAGGAACCTTAGACAGAGGTTAACTTGAAAGAACCTTTTTGCTAGTGTGCAGGTTTTTTACTTAGCTTTCGTTAGCTGCGATTGACTGATTTCGAATCGCTTGGTAAGGTAACTCGTTTTCTTCGCCCTCTTTTGTCTAACAATGCTGTGTTAAAGTTGTCTCAGAGTGCTAGTAGCCTGTCTTAAGTTAGTTGTGTAGGTTTAATCACCTTGGTGTATTGATAGAAGTCAGACAACATTGAAAATTTCCTTTTCTTTGCCAAATGGTGACACACGTCAGGGGGAAGTGCGTAATCACGACTAGAACACACTTCGTTAAAGACGAATCTTTTAATAATCGGGCCACAAAAAGTCAATTAATGCGACGAAAAAAGATGTCTAGATGCGTCCTTTTCTTCGCAGAAATAACTACACGAAAGGCTAAATTAGATGAAAGACGCGGGAAACGAATGCTGATACAACTCCTTCGACAGATCTGGCATAACGAGCAGATACCAAAAACTCAAGCATTTAATCAATTAAGAGACATATCAATTGTTTGTATCTACCACTGGAGTTACTTTTCGAGGATACGGAAACAGGTAACACTGAGATAGCAATGGCAAAACACCAAACGGTTGTGGTCATCATCTCGCCGAATCCGGTCGTCGAATACAGGATCAAATTGAACTGACATGAATGAAAAAAACGTTCAGTAAGGTGTTTAAACGGTCGTTTACTTTAATACTGTCGTGGAGTATTTAGTTAGTGAATCGTGGGGCATTATAATTTATCGATTCATTTGTGTTTAGGTTAGTTTTGAATTCAAAGTCTGAAGTTACTTGGGTTCTTGCTATTACAATGAGATCCCTAATGTTGACTGACTTGGCTATCATTCGTCTTCTCTTCTTGCCCAAGACCTACACTACTAGAGTTCCTTTTTGTTTTGGCTTTGGTGGTTGTTTGTTTCATTGGAAACGTCAGGTAAGTTGTTGTTTATTCGTGAAATAAAGGACAAATGTGACACTAGAATTATTCACCGTATTCCTCAGAAAATTTGTGGCGAATTGTCTAAGTTGAAATAAATTCTTGTTTTCTCTAGTATGAAATAAGATCGAACTGATATTGGAACGTGTACGAATGAGCAATTGTAAAAACTCTCCTCGTTTTGAAATGTCTCTTCCAAAATAAATTTCAATCGTGGTATGACTGATATCGTAGAAAGTCTTTTTGTGCGTTGTTTTTAATACAGATGTGAAACGAGATTGCGCAATTTTCCGAGAGATTTGAAGTTGCACCAACATAGTATCTGTTTGTAATAATTGCGATATGTCTGACTTAAAAACTTAGGGTAGAGGAGTTATTTCTTAAAATCTAGTACATAAAGGTAGTAAAATATAATTTAAAAAACATACTTTCTTAGTCTTGCAACTTACTTGAAATGTAACAAAATTCTTCGTAATAAAGGAAAGGGGATGTCTGGTAGTTCCATAACAAAACAAGCTATCCGACTTTGCTTTCAAAAATCAATACTAATGAATAGATTTTATAATTGGTAGAGTTATGCATCTCATGGTTAGTCACCAAGAGGTGTTATGTGGCGAACACAGCAATGACCGAGAGCTAAATAGTCGTGCTTTAGCTCTAAGCGAGGGTTCAATATGTTGTAAGCGTTTGCGACGGACGTTTAGTAATTCTGTTGTTCAATATATTGATTCTTAATGCATAACTTTGACATTAGCTTTTGAGAGATGAATTAAATTATTCCACTTGCTTGAAGAACTCATTTAGGCAATCATACATTTGAATTAGGAAAATGAGCAACGTATTGTTCTAGCCAAAGCCTATGGATTAAAAAAATTGTTATGCTATTTCGAAGTTTCAGAGATTTTTGATTTTGCAGCGATTGTGTTTAATTAATTTGGACTTAGAAAAGAGGAAAGTCAGTTATGGTGAGGTGAACGTGTTGCACCATATTGGCCCAGATTTTTTTAAAGCAATATAATGAATATTCATGAATTAATGATATCTATTCTTCGAATTCCTAATCGGGTAAATTGCAATACATCTTTGAACTATTAGCAGAAACTAATTCTCTTTGTTATTTCGATTTTCATCCTTTTCGATATTACTGCTAACGTATCAAGGAAAAGGACTGCAAAAAAAATTCAATTTTTAGTCAAGGACTGTTCTGTTTCTTCTTGTAAGTGCACCCACAGCTCTTCTTTCCTTTTATTCCACTATAAGAGAATATTCCTTTTATTGTCGGAAAGGTTCTCCAAAAGTGTCGTAAACCGCAAATCAGTTTGAATTGATTGCTCCCAGTAAAAATTAACACTGCAGTTTAAACCACTTAAGAGGAAATCAGAGGAAGCTTCTATTGTAGCGTAAAATCTTGATCAGCTTAACTGATTTCCATAAATTTGCTTCAATACTTTTAAAACGGTCAGTGAAAAGGTTCTTAGAACAACAGGTACCTGTTACTACCAGATAAGTCAAGAAATAAGGGCGAACCTTGTGTTAGGCTCTGAAGTAGATTCAAAACGTCCAAATGGGTTGTGAATATTCTCAAAATTAAAATACTTATAAGAGCCAAAAGCGTTTTGAGGAAAAAATAACTCGAACTCCCTAGGGAACCGAAAAAATGGTTTGAGTTAGCGGAGGTCCGATCTATCGGAATTAGTGTTGAATTTCCATTCCTGTTAATTCTAAACAGGGAATCTTCTTTTTACCATTCTTACACAATCAACAGTCATTTTCGTTCATTTTGTAATTTTTTTAATGGCAGCGTTTTGATAAGAACGCTTAGTCTGGGAAATTTGGCTAAACGTGTTATTATCTACGCTGTTATGTTTTCATGTATGTTATCACGTTCGCATCCAACGCGATTAAAGATTGGAACATGTTGATCTGACACTTTGAAGTTTACCTATCGACGATTTTCCTTAAAGGTCGAGTTATTAAAGTAAATTTTATCCAATGGAAAGTAAAACTAGTTGAGTTAAAAGGGAGTTCGAGTTAGCCGAGTTCTAGTCAGCAGATAG
Source organism: Pocillopora verrucosa (assembly GCF_036669915.1). Lineage (NCBI taxonomy): Eukaryota > Metazoa > Cnidaria > Anthozoa > Scleractinia > Pocilloporidae > Pocillopora > Pocillopora verrucosa. The sequence goes on along the minus strand of NC_089315.1, from coordinate 15,267,708 downwards.
TAAATAACTGGAAAAAAAAAGAGGTCAAACCCGTAGTCAGAGGGAAATCGCATTCTGCCGTTTCGAGTTAGCGGGGTTTTTATTGTACATCTTTTCATGTAAAACTTGCTTCTTTGTTACAATTACAATTATTTTTATTTGCTGTGGTTAGTCAGTTTTTCCGCTATAGGGGAGCAATCCTCATAACATCAGGGAGACACATAAACAAGAACGAAAGAAACCAGGCTAGCTGTCCCGTAGCCTTACCACTACATCAACTTCATATGGAGTAGATAACTCTTCAGAGTGGACAGATAACATCACACTCGGCTCGTTCCTCAATCCATTGTTTTTTGCACAGTCCTTTCTTTTAGTGTTTTCTGAAATCGATTGCCAGGCAAGTTAGAAGTAAAAGTCGAGGATTTTACGGAAATAATATATAACATTGTGAAACTTCAGAAACTGAGATTGAAAAACATCCTTCGTTTTCTAAGCTTTATTGCGTCAGGGAAATTAAGGTAACAGCTAGTTTTACTACATTTCAATTACGCTACGTTCGATTTCGCTAGCTGTTCTCCACATTCAACTATAGCAGAAGAGTCAGTCTACTGCTAACTTTTAAGGTTAATGAATACCTGTTTTTTGTGTGTTAGCGAACTTGGTGAGCTGATGAAGCGAACTCGACATATGAGCAGCGAACGTGTAGCGAACTTGAATGTAATGAATTCTGCATGTGGCGGAACCGGCGTAAACCAGAATTGACATGAATGTTGTTTTCACTCTTGTGTTAAAGGTTGATACATGTTATAAAAAGTCAGTTTCAAGGAATTAAGGATGGGTAGATAACCTTTCTCTCTTTACAAAAAAAAAGTACGGAGCAATCGCAATCGTAGTCACAAATAATAAGTCCTCAGTATAAATAAGGAGTTGTCATAGCCTCTTCCTACGGAAAGCGAAGTCATAAGGGCTTCTCTTACACGGTATTAAAGGGAACGATCTACCATCAGTTTTCAGGCACTGTTTTCCTGAGAGCTTTATGTAGACGACATTGAAGTTAACATTTTCTTATGAATATAGTACAAACTTTGATATCAATGTTGTTTTCCGGTGGATTCGTTACAGCATTTGCAAGAGCGAAAGTATCCTCCATGTAAGTTTTGTCAAAGGAGTTGATAGTTGAGGGATTCATATGGCCTCTGGTGAGTTGATTCCGATACTTGCTCTGGGCTTCTCGGTTGGCTTGTTTTATACGCATCGTCGAGACCAGAAACACCACATTCGTCGATGAATACAGATTACTTGATTACTTCTCACGTTAAATTTTTAAATCATATTCTCATGAATACGACGCCGATAGTGGTAGTATTTTGTCGTTTACCACGATGATTAATTTACTAGTTGCAACTTAAAGTGATCTATGAATATTCCAGGGAATCATATCGCTTTTTTGTCTCTGTTCTGAAATAGCGGTGGTATGAAGCCTTCTGACTGCACTTTAATTTCTCTTGAAACGTAGCCTTCTTTGAAAAATAGTCGTTGTTAGGAACATACGAATCAAGAGGCTTTTAAGGAGTTAGTATTTCCACAGAAAAACGCTACAGAAAAATTTTACGAAGTAGTATTATGATAGCTTTCCCCACTTCTTCAGTGATGTTAAGTGTTTTGTACTAACGTAGGGTATACTCCAAGCCTCTGTATTTGTTTTATTGATTGATCTTCCTTCAATCGGTCTTGCAATACATAGTTGTCAAATAGCTATTTACGTACCTTTAGGATCCCTCCATTTTACCTTAGGGGGCCTCGACTACGTGCCAATGTTCGCTGCCTGCCTGGGTAAAACTTTGTAGGCTGAATAAAAAGGAGTGTTTGTTATTGGATCAAAGAGACAAACAAAAGAAGGGACCGTTTCTAGGGTATATTCTTTCCCTCGAACAATGTTTGGAAGGCCAACGGGACGCTTGTCATCAAGGAAAAACGAAGACTCGGTAACAGCTAACACCGAGAGAGCAATTGCCAAACACCAAACGGTTCTCTTCACTTTTCTTGGTCCCGTTGTCGAATGCAGGATATAAATGAACTGAGATGAATTAAGAAATGTTCAGTAAAGTGCTTAGAGAGTAGTTTACTGTAATATTGTTTTTACCATTCTTGCACAATCAAAAGTGATTTTCGTTCATTTAATAATTTTTCTTAAAGTGGCTTTATGATAAGAACGCCTAGTCCAGGAAATTTGGCTAAATACTTCATTATATAGCTATTGCGTTTTCATAAATGTTATCACGTTCGTATTCAACCCGATTTAAGATTGGAACATGTGAATCAGCTATGTTAGGACACTTTGCAGTTTATCGATGGATGATTTTCCTTAAAGTTGGAGTCATTAAAGTAAATTTAGCCTTCGTTTTCTAAGCTTTCGTGTAAGAGGGAAATTGAGGTAACAGCCAGTTTGTTATACATTTCAATTTTGCTACGTTCGTAATTGCTACCTGTTTTCCACATTCAACTACGGCAGGATAGTCAGTCCGCTATTAACGTTTAACGCCACTAAATACCTTATTTTATAAGTACAATAATAATGATTATTATCGCCACCCCACAATACCATCTACTCGAGGCTTCAATCAACACTGTCAAGAGCACACAATTTGTAGCTTATGAATCAGCAAGTGTGTTAAGAGATTTTACAAGGCAATTTCGAATTGAAGATGTCGAAGATCTTTTGGATTCAAGCCCCAGAGGACTAGGCTCCAAGAGGGTAGGCTGCGGAGCAGTAGGTTTTGGATGGAGAGAGTTCATGGAAAATGTTAAACCAGAAGTCTTGAGGATAATGGGAGACAACCGTTAGAGTAAAATCAAGATAATACTCTCTTATGAAGTGGTAAGGGAATATGAAAATGGATTAATCCAGCTCAGTTCAAGATGCATTTTTCTACACCGAAGTAATCGAAAATCTTAGGGCAACAGATGAATCACAAATACTCGCTGGGATGTAAGCTCGTACTTATATACCAGGAGTTTCAAACTTTCATCGGTCAAATTCATATTCATGTAAATCCTGTTTGTTCTTTTAAGTTTACGCTAAAGTTTCAAATGCAAGAGCAAGAGTTAACTGAACGAACCTCTACTGGCATAGTTTCTGATCTAGAGGACATTTCGCGCCTAAGCTTAAGTGGTGGTATATTTTGAATTCTCAGCCCGTCAGTACATAAAGTATTGGAATGGTCTTCCTTTTAATTCGTAATTTTTTGTGTGGTAGCGAACTTGGTTAGCTGATGAAGCGAACTTGTAGCGAACTTAAACGTAATGAACTCGGCATGTGGCGAAACTGGCGTAAACCAGAATTTACATGAAAGGTTTTCTTTAATCTTGTGAGATTAGGTTTGATACATGTTATAAAAAGTCAGTTTCAAGGAAATGAAAATACGTAGATAACCTTTCTCTCTTTACAAAGAAAAATTGCAGGGCAATCACAATCTTTTAAGTACAAATAACTCTGTCCTCAGTATAAATAAGGAATTGCCCCATTCGGTATCAACGTGAACGACACATCATCAGCTTTCAGGCACTGTTTTTCTGAAAGCTTTATGTTGACGACGTTGAAGTTTACATTTTCTTGTAAATAGTGTGAGCTCTGATTTTAATGTTGTTCTCCTGTGAATTCGTTACTGATACTTTGTGTGGGTGGGTCGTGTTCTGCTGAAACCAAATAAGATGAAGGTCACGCTCCACGATAACCTTCGGCTGCTTTCTCAGCTCTCTGATATCCGTCTGTCGCTGCACGAGAAATGCTTCCTACCGGTAACAGTAATTTAAGATTTTGGCGTTACATTTGATCCAAACCTATTTTTTAAGATCTCATCCCTAAAACTGTTTTGGCCCCAATGTCGAATCCAACTCAAATCAGTAGCATTAAGCATATGTTTGATAGAAAGATCCTAATGAAAACAACTAAGCTCAAAGAATTCAATAAATTGTTTCAATGTTCGTCCGTTTGGTCGATCACAGCAACCACCTACTTGGTAATCTTCAAGCTTTGCAACACTTCGCCACCTGGGTCATCAGAAATACTTGAAAGTTCTATCGCATGACCGCTTTCTAAAAAGAGTTACGGTGGTTGCAGTCAAATCCCAGCTGCACTGTTTCAAAGCCGTGCGTGCTATCAAATGCATGACTGGTCTCGCATACCTTGTCCTTATTTTCAACTCAACGAGAGGGAATTTAAATTTACACCTTGTAAATATCCTGCTTTTGAAGAGCCCTCCAGGACAAATGGCTTTCTTTTCATCGAATAGGCGTGATAGTAATCTAAACTTATGGAAATCCCTCATAATTTTGAAAGAAAATCGACAATTATGCCTTAATTCGCGACATGTCTCTGACTCATACATATTAACTCGAGTAAATTAATAAATAGTTGTCGCATAAGAGGAAATAGTAGCATTCATAACCTCATGAATAGTCTTTGAAACTCGTTACTGTGTCAATTTACGTTATCAACTTATAAAGGGTCGGAAAGGGCTGGCTAGAATTTCTTACGGTGAATTAGAGTGGATTTGGGTTGGATTAAATTGTATTGGAGTGAAGATGGAGATGAATTTCGCCAGTTTCGCTTTTCCACGCAGAAAGTCACGCAAATAAAGGACCCATTCATTTTATTGCCCGATCAACTAAGATATCTTGCTGTAATAAATACAAGTATTCATTGCCTAACTCGAAGCCTATGGTAAATAAGCTTTGACTTGATAAATTTTAAATGCTAACGTCCATTTATGCTTCGTCTTAAATTAGGGTTTTACATGTTTTAGTACGGTCTATAATGAAAGGAGCGAATTTCTTTTCGTTTTGTTTTTAAGATGGTTCTAGAACAGTTTCTTTAGAATGCTTAGAGCCCAGTATTTATTTCTCGACGATTTATCATTATAGTATTTTGTTGTTTCGAGCACAATTTGTATTTCCAGGGAACAAATCCACGTTCGTTGTCGATGTTGTTGCCCTCAAGTGCGTCTCCAGGACATTTACACTCATTTGTGTCTGGTGTAGCTGGTTTCCGTCGTAATGATTGTTGCTCATCACTGCAAAGGACTCGGCCTTTTCAGTTTGCCATAACTTTCCAAATAACTTTCCGGGCTCCTTCCACACACAGCATCCCGCCGTCCAAACAGCCTGGGGAGTTTCAAGTGTTACTGTATTTTGTCCCACTGTAAATGTGGTCGAAACATGCGGCTTCGTTACGGACTTGAGGCCATTTTCGGACTTGCCTGTCAGTAGGTAAAGGGTTCCTTGCCGGGTTTGGCTCCCACAGGTTTTTTTGGCATAATCTTTTATCATATCCTCAAAAACCCTCCAAGGTCCATTGTTTGATGCTTCAAACTGAGGTACAGCATTCGTAAGGGTGAAAGTAGCCTTCATGAAATTTGCGTTAAAGGAATTGATACCTGAGGGATTCATATGGCCTCTGGTAAGTTCATTCCTGAACCTGCGTTTGGCCTCTAGGTTGGCTTGTTTATAAGCATTATCGACACCAGGAACACCTATAATCATAAGCCACATTCTTCCATGAATACAGATAACTTCTTACATTGAAATAATCAAATCATATTCTTCTGAATACGATGACGATAGTGATAATATTTTGTCCTTCCCAAGATGATAAAATTATTAGGTACAGACTGAAAGTGATCTTTGAACATTCCAGAGAATCATGTCGCTTTTTTATCTCTTTTCTTAAATTACGGGAGTATGAAGCCTCCTGACTGCTCTTTCATTTCTCTTGAAACCATAGAGATTCTTTGCAAAACAGACGTTGCTTTGCGCAAAAAAATTAGGAAGTAGCAATATGTACCTGGAGGATCCATCCATTTTGGATTTTTGGGCCTCGGTTTTGTGCCAATGTTTTTTGCCTGCCCGGGTAAAACTTTGTAGGCTGAATAAAAAGGAGTGTTTGTGACTGGATCGAAGAGAGAAACAAAAGAGGGGGGCGTTCCTTGCTGGATTTCCATCCCTCTACTAATGTCAGGAAGGCCAACTGGACGCTTGTCTCCAACGAAAAAAGGGGGAACGGTAGGTCCGCCCCAGAGAAATCTTTTTCCTTCATTTCGCAATTCCTCTGAAGGAAAATCACACATAATCGGTGACAAAATTGCAAAGCAAGGATTAGGTAGTTTCATCGGATTGATTTAAAAACTTAACTAAAATAAGATGAAATTAGAAGATCCTCGCAGCTAAGAACACTACTGAAACTAGTAGTTGTAAGTAGGACCTGAAAAAAATTTCAGGCCCGTACGGGATTTGAACCCATGACCTCTGCGATACCGGTGCAGCGCTCTACCAATTGAGCTAACAAGCCAACTGGGAGCTGGTCAATGAATTGGGTACAAATAAACATCCGAGTGAATGAAGATTTAGATATATGAAAATTCACATATTTGCACTGCGGTGGAAAGATGAAATTAGAAGATCCTCGCAGCTAAGAACACTACTGAAACTAGTAGTTGTAAGTAGGACCTGAAAAAAATTTCAGGCCCGTACGGGATTTGAACCCATGACCTCTGCGATACCGGTGCAGCGCTCTACCAATTGAGCTAACAAGCCAACTGGGAGCTGGTCAATGAATTGGGTACAAATAAACATCCGAGTGAATGAAGATTTAGATATATGAAAATTCACATATTTGCACTGCGGTGGAAAGATGAAATTAGAAGATCCTCGCAGCTAAGAACACTACTGAAACTAGTAGTTGTAAGTAGGACCTGAAAAAAATTTCAGGCCCGTACGGGATTTGAACCCATGACCTCTGCGATACCGGTGCAGCGCTCTACCAATTGAGCTAACAAGCCAACTGGGAGCTGGTCAATGAATTGGGTACAAATGAACATCCGAGTGAATGAAGATTTAGATATATGAAAATTCACATATTTGCACTGCGGTGGAAAGATGAAATTAGAAGATCCTCGCAGCTAAGAACACTACTGAAACTAGTAGTTGTAAGTAGGACCTGAAAAAAATTTCAGGCCCGTACGGGATTTGAACCCATGACCTCTGCGATACCGGTGCAGCGCTCTACCAATTGAGCTAACAAGCCAACTGGGAGCTGGTCAATGAATTGGGTACAAATAAACATCCGAGTGAATGAAGATTTAGATATATGAAAATTCACATATTTGCACTGCGGTGGAAAGATGAAATTAGAAGATCCTCGCAGCTAAGAACACTACTGAAACTAGTAGTTGTAAGTAGGACCTGAAAAAAAATTTCAGGCCCGTACGGGATTTGAACCCATGACCTCTGCGATACCGGTGCAGCGCTCTACCAATTGAGCTAACAAGCCAACTGGGAGCTGGTCAATGAATTGGGTACAAATAAACATCCGAGTGAATGAAGATTTAGATATATGAAAATTCACATATTTGCACTGCGGTGGAAAGATGAAATTAGAAGATCCTCGCAGCTAAGAACACTACTGAAACTAGTAGTTGTAAGTAGGACCTGAAAAAAATTTCAGGCCCGTACGGGATTTGAACCCATGACCTCTGCGATACCGGTGCAGCGCTCTACCAATTGAGCTAACAAGCCAACTGGGAGCTGGTCAATGAATTGGGTACAAATAAACATCCGAGTGAATGAAGATTTAGATATATGAAAATTCACATATTTGCACTGCGGTGGAAAGATGAAATTAGAAGATCCTCGCAGCTAAGAACACTACTGAAACTAGTAGTTGTAAGTAGGACCTGAAAAAAATTTCAGGCCCGTACGGGATTTGAACCCATGACCTCTGCGATACCGGTGCAGCGCTCTACCAATTGAGCTAACAAGCCAACTGGGAGCTGGTCAATGAATTGGGTACAAATAAACATCCGAGTGAATGAAGATTTAGATATATGAAAATTCACATATTTGCACTGCGGTGGAAAGATGAAATTAGAAGATCCTCGCAGCTAAGAACACTACTGAAACTAGTAGTTGTAAGTAGGACCTGAAAAAAATTTCAGGCCCGTACGGGATTTGAACCCATGACCTCTGCGATACCGGTGCAGCGCTCTACCAATTGAGCTAACAAGCCAACTGGGAGCTGGTCAATGAATTGGGTACAAATAAACATCCGAGTGAATGAAGATTTAGATATATGAAAATTCACATATTTGCACTGCGGTGGAAAGATGAAATTAGAAGATCCTCGCAGCTAAGAACACTACTGAAACTAGTAGTTGTAAGTAGGACCTGAAAAAAATTTCAGGCCCGTACGGGATTTGAACCCATGACCTCTGCGATACCGGTGCAGCGCTCTACCAATTGAGCTAACAAGCCAACTGGGAGCTGGTCAATGAAGTGTAGTGTAGTGTTCTTAGCTGCGAGGATCTTCTAATTTCATCTTTCCACCGCAGTGCAAATATGTGAATTTTCATATATCTAAATCTTCATTCACTCGGATGTTTATTTGTACCCAATTCATTGACCAGCTCCCAGTTGGCTTGTTAGCTCAATTGGTAGAGCGCTGCACCGGTATCGCAGAGGTCATGGGTTCAAATCCCGTACGGGCCTGAAATTTTTTTCAGGTCCTACTTACAACTACTAGTTTCAGTAGTGTTCTTAGCTGCGAGGATCTTCTAATTTCATCTTTCCACCGCAGTGCAAATATGTGAATTTTCATATATCTAAATCTTCATTCACTCGGATGTTTATTTGTACCCAATTCATTGACCAGCTCCCAGTTGGCTTGTTAGCTCAATTGGTAGAGCGCTGCACCGGTATCGCAGAGGTCATGGGTTCAAATCCCGTACGGGCCTGAAATTTTTTTTCAGGTCCTACTTACAACTACTAGTTTCAGTAGTGTTCTTAGCTGCGAGGATCTTCTAATTTCATCTTTCCACCGCAGTGCAAATATGTGAATTTTCATATATCTAAATCTTCATTAACTAAAATAAGTTTAACCGATCATGTTTGGCTAGAATTTCCCAGTTAAGCAACCCTTCACCCTTCACATAAAAACTATTCTAAGCTTAAATTTCAATACAGGGTTTTTTCAAATATATTACAGTACATCATATGCGATACACAAAGTTAAAAAAAAAAACTAGCCTAAAAACGGACAGTGTTGTAACGCCACAATACTGTACTGTCAATACATCAATCAACAACATATCCGACTAACTAACTATGTAAATTGAGGGTACTATGAGGTTGGCATACGCCCACGAATAGAGATTTCCTGTAGTGTAGTGAAGCCACAAAGGCTTAAAAACATAAGCTTCCGAGCACACGAAGTACATCACCCCTCACTTTCCCGCTCTCGCACACACTTTTAAGTTCCCGATATATTTACTAACTACTGCTGTCCTAATACACTACATTTCTCCTTTGTAAACAAATATTAAGAACCCGATTTAGAACCTAAGTACACTCCAACTCCATTTATATAAGAACGTACGGAGGTTAACTTAAAAGCGTTGATTGGTTTCAAATCGCTGGGTAAGGTAGCTCGTTTTCCTCGGCTTGTTCCGGTAATGCTGTGAAAAAAGTAATCTCAGAGCGCTGGTAGCTTGTCTTGAGGTAGTTGGTGTACGTTTAATTTCCTTGGTGAGCTGATAGAAGTCAAAGAAGATTGGAAACTTCCTTTTAAAGACCACTTGGTCATACGAGATGAATCTTGCAACAACCAAACATAGAGTATAAATTACGACAACAAATTCGACAATATTTTTCGTTTAAAATGTAACGCATAATCAACTTCTACGACTGTCACGCAGTCAAGTGAAGAACGTAACCACGACCAGAACACAGTCCTTTAATGACGAATCTTTCAACAATCAGGCCACAAAAAGTCAATTTATCCAACCAAAAAACAAGTCCGGACTTGTCTTTTTCTTTGCAGAAGCAACTAAATGAACAACTAAATTAGATAGAAGACGCGAGAAACGAATGCTGGTACAACTCCCACGACAGACCTGGCACAACGAACAGATACCATAAACTCACGCATTTAATCAATTAAGAGACTTATAGATTGTTTGTATCTACCGGTGGAGTGTCTTTTCGAGGACTCGGTAACGGCTAATACTGAGATAGCAATTACTAAACACCAAACGGTTGTTGTCTTCATTTTTCTTGGTCCGGTCGTCTTATGCAGGATCTAAATGGACTGACATGAATTAAGAACTGTTCAGTAATTGCTTAGACAGTCGATTACTTCATAACTATTGTGAAGTCAGTGAATTATGGGGCAGTATGATTCAGTGATTCATTTGTGTCTAGATAAGTTTTGAATTCGAAGTCTTAACTTATAATGAATTGGGCTTTAGCTATTACGATGACATCCCCTATGTTGACTAACTTGGCTATCATTCAATAGTGGAAGGGCTTAGTCGGTCTTCTGTTCTTGCCTAAGACCTACACTACTTAAGTTCTTTCTTTTTGGCTTTCGTAGTCAAAGACTGTTTCTTTGATCAGAAACGTCAACTAATTTGTTGTTCATTCGTGAAATTCTCGTGAAAGCAGGTCAGTCTGGATTCTGATACGGTCAGTTGGTTCGCAAGTCAGTACTTCGTAAGAATGAGAGGTAGAGTTAGTTAGAAGTGATGAAATTCAGAGTCTGCCACATTGTGATTAAAGAAAAGAGCTTGAATCTATTGAATCTATTATGCAGACCTGAGGTAGAGAACAGGGATTAAAGAAGAACTTAAGGGACAAAGTCCCCGGTGCGTTCCCCTAAGCGTAAAACGTTCTCTCACCAGATTCCACCTATCTGCACCTTACTAATACTTTGAAATTTACATCAAACAAGTATCAAGTTGTAACATCAGTTTAAAGGCATTCAAATGGGAATTCGTTGACCGGAATGGAAAAGAGTTCCGATAATTGTTATCATAGTAACACGACGTTGGCAAGAAAAATAGTCTTCATGTGTCGCCTTTCATATTTGCAATCAGCATATGTTTTAAGATGAACCCGGCTAAGCAAACATGGGTCAATATAAATCTGGTCAGGTTAGCATGTTACATTGTTAATGACAAATTTACACCGCATACTAAGTTACTGATTTTGACTGAAAATGTGCAGGAGATCATAAATTCAGGTTTCTATCTCTTGAAAGAAGTTAGCCTTCTACGTGACAATGATGGGATTTGGAGCAAAATAAACGTTAACTTTCATCCTTTTTCCCTTCCGCTTTTCAGAGTTTTTGAACTAAGATTTTCCTTGCTTGGACACGTGGCACTGAGAGAAAGAACTGAATTCTTTAATACTTGAAATTATTGAAAGGAAAAAATGGAACTGCACGTGAAAGGAAAGATAACAGAGCCGCGTTTCCTTTTTTTTAATGATAGAGGTCCTCTAAGGGGGTTTTTGAAGTTGCCGTTGTCGATGGTTTGCCAACATACTTGTCCGGTCTGTTTGGTTTGGGACAAATGAGATACTATAATTATTTCTTTTCCTTTATGGTAAATTTTCTGAGTTGAAATGATTAATTTTTTCCTTAGTAGGAATGTTGAGGGTGTCATTAAATCAGTTTACTAATAAATTTGTAAATGAGTGGAAACATAAAAACTGATTAATGAAAGTCAACATGCGAACAACCTTAAAGTGGAGCTTCGGAAGCTCATTTTGTCGCACCTACTGCACCTTACCGGTGAGTGAGCAATTGTAAAACTCTCCTCGTTTTGGAATTCCTTTCAAGTCTCAAGTTAATTCAAATCGTAATATGACTGATTTCGTAGAAACTCTCACTTTGTACTTTCTTTTTAATACAGTTATGAAATGAGGTGCTGGTATAGATTTATTTAAGAAAATGCGCAATTTGCCCAGGAGTTTTTAGTTCCACCAACATAGTACCGTTTGTAATTACCACGATCAGAATGACATAAAAACTGAGGGTAGAGGAGTTATTTCTTAAAATCTAGCACACAAAGAAAAGTTTGTAAATTCCAATTTCAGAAACATACTTTCTTCGTGTTGCACCTTATTTGAAATGTGGCAGAATTTCTCATTAAAAAGGAAAGGGGAAGTGAGGTAGTTCCAGTGCAAAACAAGCTATCCGACTTTGATTTAAAAATAAAAAATGACAAGTAGGTTTCATAATTGGCGGAGTTATGCGTCCTATGGTTACTTACCAAGAGGTGGTGGGTGGTGATCACACTGAGCAATAACGGAAAACTGAAGAGTCGTGCTTTAGCTCTAAGCGAGAGTTCAATATATCGTAAAAGTTTGTGACGGACGTTCAGTAATTCTGTTGTTCGATATGTTGATTCTTAATGCATGACTTTGACATTAGCTTTTAAAAGGTGAGTCAAATTTTCCACCTCCTTGAAGAACTCATTAAGGCAATCACCTATTTGAATTAGAAAAATGAATAACATATTGTTCCGACAACAGGCTATGGATCAATAGAATTCTTAATCTATTTCGAAGTTTCAGATATTTCTGATTTAGCAGCAATTGCGTTGATTTAATTTGGACTCAGGAACGGGGAAAGTCAGGTAGGGTTAGGCTAACGTGTTACACCATAATGGCCCACTTGAAATTTTTCTGAAGCAATATCATGTATTTTCATGAATTAATGATACCTATTCTTCGAAATCCTAGTCGGGCAAATAACAATAAACCTTCGAACGATTGGAAGAGACTAGTTGTTTTTGTTACTTTGATTTTAATCCTTTTCGATACGAGCACTAACGAATACGCTGAGAAATAATCATTTAAAGGAGGGGGAGTGTGAAACAGTTATTAGACAAGGAATCTTTTGGGTCTTCTTGTAAGTGCACCCATTTGGGCGATTGATGTACAGCTTTTCCTTCCTCTTATTTTGCCATAAGAGAACATTCCTTTTTAATTCAGAAAGGTTCTTCAAAAGTATCGTAAACCGCAAATCAGTTTAAATTGATTGATCCAAGTAAAAAGTACATCCCAACACTGCAGCTTAGACTACGTTAGAGGTGATCAGAGGAAGCTTCTATTATTGCGAGAAATTTTTCCATAAATTTTCGTCAATAATTTTAAAAGGTCAGTTACCAGGTTGTAAGATCAACAGGTACCTGTTACTACCAGATAAGTCAGGAAATGGAGGTAGACCTTGAGCTAGGCTCTGAAGTAGGTTCAAATGTCCAAATGCGACGTGAATGTTCTCAAAATCTAAATAATTTTAAGAGACAAAAGCGTTTTGAGAAAAATTCAGTCAATACAGGAAACAATGATAGCTGAATTTGAAAAAAGACGATAATTTTACTCGTAGTTTCTGTTATGTTTCTAAATTTTCTGTTATGTCGAGAATTGGACAATTTTTAGGTTACGAGGTCAGTTAATGAATAAAAAGATCCTGTTTCGATTTAGATACTAAATTTTTAGTGTAAGTTTATGCTGCAGTTTTTTTGAATAAAAGATAATGATGGCTTTTAGAGTAATTCATGTTCTTCATACTTGACTTTCCTTAATTTCTGTCTTTACGTTAGAACCCCGCTGACTCGAACTCCTAAGGGAACCGAAAATAGTTTGAGTTAGTGAAGGTACGAGTTACCGGGACTGGTATTGTACTTCTATTATTCTGTTAATAGTAAACTAGGAATCATGTTTTTACCATTCTTGCACAATCGAAAGTCATTTTCTTTCATTTGCAAATTTTTTTGTAAAGTGGGTTTTTGATAAGAACGCCTAGTCTGAGAAATTTGGCTTAAAACGTTTCTATTCTACTATATACACTTTTATTTTCATGAATGTTACCGCGTTCGTATTCAACCCGATTAAAGATCGGAACATGTCGATCAGCTATGTTCTGACACTTTGAATTTTATTAATTAGTTGGAGTTATTAAAGGAAATTTAGCCTCCGTTTTCGAGGCTCTTGTACAAGAGGGATATTGAGGAACAGCCAGATTTGCTACATTTCAATTTCGCTACGTTCGTAATTGCTACCTGTTCTCCACATTCAATTACGGCAGGAAAGTGATTCCGCTACTAACGTTTAACGTCACTGAAAACTTGTTTTAAGAGAGGATGTCAGCATCTATTGAACAAATTTGAAATATTGTGGCAAGTCGCCCAAAATTCGTTTTCTCTCCTACTTTCATATTTTGTAGCCCAATATGTCCTCATAATTGTGGTCTAGTTTTTTTCATTTCGAGAAATGATTTTTTTCGTTCGACCGCTCAAATATGCAAATTTTCACCGTGAATATTACTCGATTTGTGAGACCTCATGTAACGAATTTACTTGACCACTGGTATTTCTGTCAACACAATCCTTTGTTTTATCATCTAAACTTAATCTCCTGACATTATTGAAGCTGGCAAAGAAATATTTATTTTTTGGTGAATATTTTTGTCCGACATACTTTTTCTATGTCGTAAAGTAGCATCAAAACAAAGACAGTTTTAACAATGACTGATATGACAGAATCTACTGAGCTTCTAGGTTTTAAAAGACAAAAGGATGGTTATGAAGTTACTGTAAAAATTTCCTTGTGTATTTGGGTTGTGCTATCGTGAGACGAACTCAAAGTCTGGCAAAATTTACTTGCTAGCGACTATGAAATATACATGGCGTGCCTGCTTGTCGCCACCGTTTACCGGCGTAAGTCGCTACAATTTGTTAAAAAAATCTAACGTAACACTCTTACCTTGTTTATTTATGATTGTATTAGCTGTTTCGATGATCAAGTTATGCTCTACCACATTTTAGCCAGATTTAATTTGCAGTTTATTAATATTCTCTACATTATTATATCAGTTGCATGACAAGCGTGACACATGTAAATTCAAAGATGAGTCAACCTCCGAATTACCAAGAGGTGGGTTTTTTTAATTTCCTCTTTGCATATCTATAAAAACCGTCCAAGAATTACTGTATTCTGAAAACTAAAATGTACAGATCCATCAATGATTCCTTTGCCGGCGGAAGTCAAAGAATGTTCACAAAAGTCAATTCGATTGACAAGATACATACTGATTTAGCTAATTGATCTGTTGTATAAGCGTCTCATCTTACATCCTAACAAGAATATTTGCTGTTCATTTAAATCGCTCGCTGGTGGGACGTTTGTGTATAGTTATCGAGAAGAACGACGTTGCATATCTCAGGTCGTTCCCTTGCGTAGTTGTAAAAGAGACATTTCAAGTCACTTGTGGAGATCCAGAAACTGAAGTTGATCTTATTTTGTCGCGCGCCGGCATCTTCGAGAGGCCAAAAGATATCGATGATTTTACAATTTGCCCCACTTATAGATCAAATCTCGGTAGCGGTGTTGGGTGGAGTCGTGGTTCCATTAATAGATGTAGAGTGCCTTAAGAAGTGTACGGCCATGGTAAAGGTAGGGTTAAGTCGATTCCAAATGCCTATTAGGGAATGGGCAAGCGTGTACCACAGATAGTACGCAAGACATCTGGAAAATTCATATAGCCTGGCTACTTACCACCTTGTGCAAAATTACGCGCCCCGTCAGACTAAGGTCTCGATTGGGAATTGGTCAATAGGCTACCAAAAATAGAGACAGAGGCAGAGTTTTCTATACCAATGTCTGAGCACTTTGTGGGCTTCCCGCCGTCTAGCGTCTGGCGGGACGCGTAATTAAGCACACAGCTGTAAAGGGCCCTTCCGCACTAGCTAAAAGACGCTGAAAAAACTTTTTTCTCTCACTGAAAATCACATCAAAATTTTTCTTGCTAAATTTGAAGTGTGCTGCACGTATCAGCACCCCCAAGGAACCCCTATACATAATAGGGCTGGGATGCGGGCCGGGAATTTCGAAAACGACCACTATAAAATAATAAAAGGTACCTGAGTCTTATATCCGTGTGGGAGCGGCAACAACTGATGTTTACCCCAAAAAAGTACCAATTTAAACACAAAAAATTGAAAAATCCCAAAAATAAAAACTCCTTTATCGATGTGCTCCAGAGGTTCAATTCAGATCTTTAAAATCCTCCTAGTAATGCTTATTTCAGGTATTTTATTGAGCGAAGAAGACCCTAAAAGGTACCAGTTAGGTCTCTGGTAGTCCACTTAAGTTTTAATACCGTTAAAGTTGCTAGATCATTGATTTTGACCCCTGAAAGGTACGACAAGCATCCTCACCCATTTCCGATCGATACTTCACAAAATCTGTCCTGCTTCAAGGCAGGACGGCTGTACCTTTTTTTGTTTTGTTCGTCTTAACATAATTTGGTAGGGATTAAAACAACTGTACGTCTGCATTTGTTAAGCAGACTATTCAAGTGCATCCAGAACTCGATGTGTGCACTTTTAGTGCAGTAAGTATTCTTTTGTATCATAGCCAAAGATCTTGCGATGTCTACTGTTCAAGCCTTTTTTTCTTGTCAAAGAGGCATTAGAATTATTTTCATGTCAAATTTGCAGTAAACTGCTTGCGTGTCATCCTTTCTTTTCAAGGTGTTCGACCGGGTACGACTGAAAATGGTACCTTGCTTTGATAGGAATTCTTTTGTTGTTGCTTGTTACTTTCTCAAATTATCACTTGAAATTCGCTTGGTAATATATACAAAAAACAACAACAACGCGAGTAATACATATATATCCAAATTCTTTCGTCACATAAAAAGTTGTAGGACCTGATAGCATCTTAGGGACGGACCATTAGATTTTTGATTGGTGGGGGTGTTGGGGTGTTGGGGTGTTGGGGTGTTGGGCAATAACCCCCGAAAAAATCGAGCACAGCCTTAATGAAAGAAAAAACATCGTGCAATTGGCAAAAAGACCCCCCCCCCCCCCTCCGCAAAATCTGATGGTCCGTCCCTAAGGTACCTTTTACATAAATCCAAAACGGGTTTCGTTCCGGAACGAAATGAATTTCATACCGCATTTACATGCAAGATAATTTAGCTTGTAAAAAACAAGTATTTACGTCCTTTTTCTACGCTTACAGATATGAGTGTCGTACCGCGTTTACTTTATACAGGTACGAAAGGTCGTCCAGAACGAGTGTTTCGTTCTGGAATGAAAACCTCAATAAACTCATTCAGAAATGAATCGTTTCGAATAAGTTTACTGTGGTATCATGTGGCAACCGGGATGAACTCGTTCTTGAACACAACTCATTCCGATATCATGTAAAAGGCCCCTAAGAGTTTTTATTCCCAGAGCATCACACTTTGCTTTCCTGCCAGAACGCTATAAATTCAATAGTGTTGAAGCAACAACCCGCTTTTAACTGCTACTGAAACAACGATCAGTGACCACAAAAATAACATATTGTAATATTGTCAATTCAACATAAACAAAAATCTTCCTACAGGGTAAATATTCATTTGTGTTGGTATCAATTATTGCGTGACTAGGTTATGATATAAATGGAGTAAGGGAAAACACAACGTAGAACCTGGGCTCTTGGCAAAAAGTAATACCCAAGCGTAATATAATGACCGAACCAGCCTATTGGTCTTACAAAATCATAAATAAGAGTGTTATGTTAGATTTTTTTTACAAATTGTAGTGATTTATGCCGGTAAACGGTGGCGACAAGTAGGCACGCCATGTATATTTCATAGTCGCTCGCAAGTAAATTTTGCCGGACTTTGAGTTCGTCTCACGATAGCACAACACAAATACACAATGAAATTTTTACAGTAACTTTATAACCATCCTTTTGTCTTTTAGAACCTAGAAGCTCAGTAGGTTCTGTCATATCAGTCATTGTTAAAACTGTCTTTGTTTTGATGCTACTTTTCGTCATAGAAAAAGTATGTTGGACAAAAATATTCACCAAAAAATAAATATTTCTTTGCCAGCTTCAATAATGACAGGAGATTAAGTTTAGATGATAAAACAAAGGATTATGCTGACAGAAATACCGGAGGTCAGGTAAATTCGTTACATGAGGTCACACAACTCGGGTAATGTTCACGGTGAAAATTTGCATATTTGAGCGGTCGAACGAAAAAAAATCATTTCTCGAGAACTAAAATATATTTTCACAAAAAACTGCACCACAATTATTAGGACATATTGCGCTACAAAATATGAAAGTAGTAGTAGTAAATTTTGGGTGACTTGCCGCTGTTTGTCAGATGCATGTTAACATTAGCTTTTAAGAGGCTGTCTCTCTTATTTCCACCCGGTCAATTTTGCGTCAAAAATAATTTTTCCTGAAACTCTGTCAACAGAAAGACTTTACCTAGGAAAGAACTAAATTAGATTTGGTTTGATTCGAAATAATTTTCTGACTGCATTAGGGGCCATAATTATTTTCCAGTCCGTAGGGACCGTCGCAACGTCTCGAAAATTGAAAAATAGGCATATTTTGTAACATTGTAAAATATTTGATTCGCATAGTTAAGCCACAGAATTTATATCAGATTGCTTAAAAACCTTTCTAGTTTGCCAAGAAAGTTAGAATTTGCCCTCTCAATATATTTGAAAAGGCGAATTTTAGCATATTCTGACCACTAGAAATCGCCATCGGCCGATGGCCGTAAATAACCTTGATTTAGACGTTAAGTTTTGGGATTTGGGACCTGGTTGACGATTCTATCCTACACAGCCGTTAATTTTAGACCTTTAGAGGTAAAAATATGCAAAAACCCCTGTACGTTTTCGATTTTTCAAAAGTTATGACCGTTTGAATCAGCACATGTACGAGCATTCGCGATTTTTTCGCCTACACCAAAATCGAACCACTGGAGCAGATTTCGTCATAAATACAGCTTACCCGCTTTGCAGCCCGGCTTCATGGCTCACTTCAGCATTTTTCTAATAACCAAATTGGTGAAATCCATGATAACTTCAACAAATAGCTAGGTATTGCCTTCGAAAAGTAGGCGGCATCCATCGTGATTCGTGGTATCAAAACAAATGTCGGAATTGGCCACATTTCGCGGTGAATCACCCATTTAACATCGCTGCAGAGCTGAATTTTTTTCCAAAATCAGAATATAAACTCTCCATGTCTGGAAGCTGAGGGAGAAATGAAGGTTTTAGGCTTCTGAAGTGAAGAAATAATCGCTTAAATTTAGGTCCAGTTCGATGTTATACTGTTCTCACAAAGGTCCGCACAAAAGAGAAGACCGCTGATAGCTTGTGCCGTACGTTGTGCCGTATGGTTTTGTTTTGTATCCCAATGTAATATTTGGAGAGAAAAATTTTGGACTCGTCTCTACGAACAAGATGGGCCGTAAGCAAACCAAGGGGCAGCGTTAGATTTTCAGAGAAGGTTAAAGAATACCTAACGGCACGGTTTACAAGTTGCAGTGGACATGGGAAATGCGAAAAATGAATCAAATGCACGTTTGTTCACTAGAGGACAGTGGCTGACAGAGAGCCAAGTTCAGAGCTTTTTCTCCCGGCTAGCAGCAATGCGGCGAAAAGATCAGGGTGTGATCGGGATATCGCTGGATGAGGAGGAAGATATCCCATGCGTCCAGGAAAATTCCGAGAGACAAGATCTGGTAGACAAAGTTAACAAAGTGATCAAAGTCTCACATCCAATCTGTTACGATACGTAGGACCTGTGTGAACGGTACCACAGTAACACACCTCAGAAATTCAATGTGCCTTTGTTGAGAGCCATCTGTAGTCATTTTGAGGTCCCTGTAAAATTGAGTGACAAAATGTCGGACGTGATTAGTGATTAGACAAACTGTCGGACGTGATTAGTGATTTTCAATGTGTTTCTCAGTAGACTTATGTAAACAATGTCTTATACGGTGGCTGAAAGTGTAGAATATGCTCTACAGATACAAACTACCTTTACTTCCGATATCAAGTTCTGACGGCGTTGTTATAGTGTATTATATTATAATATCTAGTAGTCAGTGAAATGTTTTGATGAAATCGATTGAAAATTTACTAAAAGCAACACTTATAACATCTGTTCATACGAAGCATGTGTCAAGTTTTTAACACGTTGGTAGCCGATTTCTCCGGCTATTGACAGGTTGTTGTTCTGTGGATACAATCGACGCGGAACCGAGAGAAGCAAGCTCAGGATATTTGAAATTGATTTATTAATTATATGATATCAAACTCTAGGTAAAAGCATTTATTCTTTTCGTCCAAAATTTTTCTCTCCAAATATTACATTGGGATACAAAACAAAACCATACGGCACAACGTACGGCACAAGCTATCAGCGGTCTTCTCTTTTGTGCGGACCTTTGTGAGAACAGTATAACATCGAACTGGACCTAAATTTAAGCGATTATTTCTTCACTTCAGAAGCCTAAAACCTTCATTTCTCCCTCAGCTTCCAGACATGGAGAGTTTATATTCTGATTTTGGAAAAAAATTCAGCTCTGCAGCGATGTTAAATGGGTGATTCACCGCGAAATGTGGCCAATTCCGACATTTGTTTTGATACCACGAATCACGATGGATGCCGCCTACTTTTCGAAGGCAATACCTAGCTATTTGTTGAAGTTATCATGGATTTCACCAATTTGGTTATTAGAAAAATGCTGAAGTGAGCCATGAAGCCGGGCTGCAAAGCGGGTAAGCTGTATTTATGACGAAATCTGCTCCAGTGGTTCGATTTTGGTGTAGGCGAAAAAATCGCGAATGCTCGTACATGTGCTGATTCAAACGGTCATAACTTTTGAAAAATCGAAAACGTACAGGGGTTTTTGCATATTTTTACCTCTAAAGGTCTAAAATTAACGGCTGTGTAGGATAGAATCGTCAACCAGGTCCCAAATCCCAAAACTTAACGTCTAAATCAAGGTTATTTACGGCCATCGGCCGATGGCGATTTCTAGTGGTCAGAATATGCTAAAATTCGCCTTTTCAAATATATTGAGAGGGCAAATTCTAACTTTCTTGGCAAACTAGAAAGGTTTTTAAGCAATCTGATATAAATTCTGTGGCTTAACTATGCGAATCAAATATTTTACAATGTTACAAAATATGCCTATTTTTCAATTTTCGAGACGTTGCGACGGTCCCTACGGACTGGAAAATAATTATGGCCCCTAATGCAGTCAGAAAATTATTTCGAATCAAACCAAATCTAATTTAGTTCTTTCCTAGGTAAAGTCTTTCTGTTGACAGAGTTTCAGGAAAAATTATTTTTGACGCAAAATTGACCGGGTGGAAATAAGAGAGACAGCCTCTTAAGTACAATAATAGTTATAATTACTGCAATCCCACAATATCATCTGCTCGAAGCTTCAATCGACATTGTCAAGAGCACACAATGTGTAGCTCATGAATCAGCAAGAGCGTTGAGAGGTTTTACAAATGAATTTCGAATTGAGAGAACATTTCGCCTAAACTTAAGTAACAGTATATTTTGAATACTCGTTAGCACATCAGTAAATAAAGTATGGAAATAGTCTTCCATTTGATTCGTTATTTTTGTGTGTGTAGTAACAATTAAAGTTGGTTGGCTGATGAAGCTAAGCCGACTTAGGTGCAGCGAACTTAAACGTAATGAACTCGGCATGCGGCGAGATTGGCGTGAACCAGAATTGACATGGAAGGTTTAATTTAATGTTATGAGATTAGGTTTGATACATGTTATAAAAAATCAGTTTCAAGGAAATGGGGATACGTAGATAATCTATCTCCCTTAACAAAAAAAATTGCAGAGCAATCACAATTTTATAAGTACAAGTAGCTATGTCCTCAGTATAAATAAAGTATTGTCTTAGTTCCTGCCTTATTCGGTATCAACGTGAACGATCCGTCATCAACTTTCAGGCACAGTTTTTCCGGCAGATTTATGTTGACGACGTTGAAGGTTACATTTTCTTGTGAATGATGCAAGCTCTGATATTAATGATGTTCTCCTGTGAATCTGTTACTGACGTTTTGGGTGAGCGGTACTCTATTGAAACCAGATAAGACGAAGTCTATGCTCCATGGTAGTCGTCGACTGCTCTCCCAGCTCCCTGATTTCCCAGGTCATCAGCAATACCCGAAAGTTCTATTCCATGACCGCAGTCTTAAAAGATCGAGTCACGGCGGCTTGCAGTCAAATTTGCAACGCCGTGCGTACTCCTTTAAATGCACGACTGGTCTAGCGCTCGGGTACCTCAGTATACCTTGTAATTATCTTGCTTTTGCAGAGCCCTGCCTGGCAAAGGACCCTTTTTATTGAACGGCCTTGATAGCAATATAAACTTATGCAAATCTCCTCTATTTTCCAAAGTAAACCAAAAATTTACTCGCGCGAATTTTTATCGTCATAATAAAGTTCGCTCACTTTTTGGTATTTTACTATAAAACATTGTATTTAAAGGTATTTTCTAAGTACTACTGGCATGATCTAATTTTATTTTTTAATACGTTTTTTGTTGGCTCACAAGCTAACCGGTTTAATACGAACTTTCACCTAAATTACTGGATTTTTTTTGCCATTGTTGTACTCCATGTTTGAAGGTTTTTGGTTGGGTTTTTGGGTCTGGGTTCAGGTAAAAGTGTCCAGGTTTAAGGCCCTTTGTGGAAGTCAATCCGGGACAATAATCTAGGTTCGTTTAAAGAGGGCCTTACATCAGGGCAAACCCGAGTCTCCCTAAGAGTTGCCCGGCAGGAAGGTTTGACCAGGCTCTAACACCTACAAAAACCTCGCTGCAGAGGATTTTGCCAACTCAGGACACAACATACTACACAGTAGCATGGCCATTGTAAGGCCCTCGGGTTCTTCTTGACTTTGGATCCGCATATATGATTGGAGTGCGTTACCCACTTGATCCATGTCAAGTTTTTTGGGTTTTTTGTCGTCAACGAAATCTTTGTGAAGTTTCAAAAACTTTGTAGACTGAATAGAGTAAAAATCAGCAAACACGAAATTCTCTCGTTCTAACATTTCTTGTGCAGCGTTACCATACAAGGTAGCCACTTTTTGAAAATAGACAGCATCTTGAGCTTGGAAAGCCCTGTATTGATCTAATGGAAGAGTTCCTTGGGCCATTCCTGTGATGAAGATGGTTAAAAGAGCTTGGTTGTGGATCTTGAGGCTGAGTGGACTGTTAAATAGCCCTCGAAACATAGGGGCTGCTTCCGGCACTTTTTTGCCACCATCATGAGATCTTTCGGGCAAACGAGGATGCAAATTCAATCGGACTCTGTTGAGGTTCTTCGGATGCCATTTACTCTATGTAAATAGAAATACCTCTATATTATGGCGTGGTTTAATGATCATTTCTCTCTCTTATTAAAACCTGTCCAGGAGATACAACTGTTACATTTATTTAGATCAGTGGTTACTAGGCAAAGTACTTAGCGGGATAAATTAACCACCGATATACCTTAATTTGAATATTATTATGTTTTCATTGTACAATTAAGATACCTTGCAAAGGATTTTTTCATTTTCCACTAGATTCGCTCTTGTTGCTCGATCCAGTATGTGCTTACCTTCCTTCAGAAGAGGGCCATTTCGTTGTGGTTTCTTCTCCTCAAAAATAAAATTGATTTATTTATCAGCCCCATGTATTAGTTGTCCATCTTTAAGTCTTTCATCGGTTAGCCTGGAAAACGATAGATTAGTATTGGAATTAGCAGTGAGAAAATGATAATTGAATTGCATGTGTTTAAAAAAAAATGCTGAGAAGGAGGGTTAGCACAATTCCCGAAATTTACTGGCCTTAAAAACTGTACTCGGATGAAATAATTCATTTCATTTTGTTAATTAACCGTATTTACATTTCAAACTTCAGTTTGGTTGATACCCGATAGTAAACATTTTTTTGTTGTATGCACGCATTCAAAACTTGGATCGAAAAAAAATTTGAAATTTCTAAAATTTTCGCAGTTTCCCTCTCTATGTGATTGTCATCAACAGTAAATTTGTTTTAGAACCCTCTTTAAGTCGCGTAATTGTTTTTTCACCGGTTTTCGGGAATGGGCTTATAGTTTCTTGGTGTCTTTGTTGATCCTCCTTGGATCACAATTGAATCTCTTCGTCGAATATTTTTTACAAATTCGACAAATCTTTTGTCACAGCTGTAACTGCTTTGTGATTGCACTTAAACAATTTATTTTCATTAAACTAGGAAAAGTTTACCTTAGCTTACTCGACTGTCATAAAGATGCAAACTTCGTCATAACAACAAGGTGATGGAAAAATATATTTGGGGAATTCGGGCACCTGGGCAACTGGAACCATTAGGTGTCCAGACCAAAAAACTGAACTAGAAATTTAGTTTAGAACTCGGTTTAGAGCCGTAACTTTCGCATTTTTCTTAATGCTCGTCTTGTTGAGAGTCATTTCTTGACAAACCTTCGCATATTTTTCATTGATAATCTTTCATGGCATTTTAAACCTTTTTTATGATGAGGTCGTCTCTATACTTTTACACTTATCAACCAAAACTTTTCTAAACTTTGAAATCTCACCGTTACCTTAGGTCATCCATATATTCCATATATCCCACTGCATTTGAATTAAAATCTAACTGCAGTAATTTATTTTATGGTTCATAGCTTGCTTTTTAATAAAAGTTACTTCCAAAACATAATGATGCATCCTCTGAAAGAGAATAGCTCTTCTTGCTTGCTTGTCAATCAAAACGTGCGAAAGTAAAAAGGTTCGAAAGTTTCACCGACTTTACGAATCTCTGCGTCCAAAAAGTCAATAAACATGGGATCAGAAATAACCTCTTTAGGTTAGGAGGACGGATTTTTTTTCTTGAGTGTTTCAAAAATTGCTATCCTGTATCCCCATATCTACTTTTCCAAAATATTATCTAGGTGAAACTATAGTTACTCAAATTTGAAGGAGAATCCTGAAGAGATGACCGAAAGTTCCCAATCAACCAATATGGTATATGAAACTTCTTGCAGTATACGAATCACAAGACTTTGCTTATTATTCGTTACATTTCTCTGATGAATATAACCTCTTCCTTTATTTGTCTAATTTAGTAGGTGGTCCTTAAAAAACCGCCCATTAAAAAAGTGGTCCTTGTTTGTGGTTGGACTGTTTTGCCTGCATTAGCTGGTATTGATCAAAGGTTATCGCTAGTTACATTTAAATTATCTCGAAAGTCAAATCTTTTTCAGTTCCTATATGCTGGCCTTGTTGAATTAGGTACAATTTAGAATGTTAGCGCTAATGTTTTTCGTTAGAGATTAAAATGAGTACACAAAACTGATTAACAATAATCAAACCAACGACGAAAGAGCTCAAAGCTCGAATTTAAACAATAGTTAACCTCGCATCTTTCCTTTGTACAAATCCCTCTGTACCTCTCGGAACTGATTCCGTTTTGAATTTTTTGGCATCTAAGATAACCCTCCCAAACTAACATTTCAGGAAGAACTTACAAAGTCCATAATTTTTTCAGGCAAATGCAAATCAGCTACTTTTAAAAAGTGTGATTAGTTAGGAGAAGAACTTTGGTACTTTGTGTTTCATTCTCTTAACGCGGGGGCGAGAATTAGTGTTTTTTAAAATCTCGTCTCGTGGGATTAAAATGAATATTAATTTGCCACCTAAGAGGCCCCAGAGCGCTACCATCAATTTTAAGGTTTGTTAAAATACCGGTCATTGTGACGCTAAGAATAGAGACTTGAAGGGTAGGCCCTTATGCTAGGCCATGATAATAAATTAGAATAAATCATAAAACAGATCTTTAAAAATATGCCTTTTGCCGCTTTGGTACGAGGATGTTGGTGTTTCATAAAGCAAAACTCAATTAATCTAAACATTAATACTTTACTAAGGCAAAGGAAAAACTGAGATA
Source organism: Pocillopora verrucosa (assembly GCF_036669915.1). Taxonomy (NCBI): domain Eukaryota; kingdom Metazoa; phylum Cnidaria; class Anthozoa; order Scleractinia; family Pocilloporidae; genus Pocillopora; species Pocillopora verrucosa. The sequence continues at coordinate 15,242,111 of NC_089315.1, read as the reverse complement.
ATTTTGTTCCCCCCAAAAAACTTGTCCACTTTGACTTAACAGGAAAGATGCACGCTACTTGTCAGTAATCGAGTTATCTGATTGGAAGATTATGATTTTCTAAGGAAACTTATGATTATCGCCGCCCTGAAGTCGCAATGCAGTTTTTTAATTTTTTCTTATTCTCCCCATATGAGTTGGCTCCCCCTCCAAAACTCAGGGTTGTGTCCAATCTTGTAACGTTAAACCTCGCTTTTGGTTTCCACGGCAAATTCCACGGCAAATTCCACGGCATTTCCTTTTCACAGGGCTCAGTAATACTGGACGTATTACTGAACCCTCAAGGACTTGGAAACCGCCAAGAAACTGCACTGCTCTGCCTGTTGGGACAAAGGTTGTGGAAAATGGTGTTTTTTTCTAACATGAATTATTGAGAGTCCCTTTTTCAATACTCTTCCTTGACTAAGTGGTTACCCTTAATTCTGAGCTAAACTTTTCCTTTACAAATATATTCCATGTGAAGTTTCAAATGGAGTAAAGCAGACAGGCTTGGGCTGTCATTATATATTCTAAATAGCATAAAGCCCCTTAAACTTGAGCTTCTATGAAATTCATATTCGATATTCACTTACCAAGGAACGAGACAAAATGAATACAGAAACAATGAAAATCCAAACCTGATAGCCTCTAAAGATAATTCAAAATGTCGAAAATGTTGCTTGTGACAAATTTTAAGTTCATGGTCCAATATCGGCCTCTTACTTTATCCCAATAAAATAAGCTTTATTTTTAGACATAATCCCGCCACCTTTCAAGCTTTCAATTGAGAAAAGATGACAAAGTTTTTCCACTCATGATGAAAAAAAACATAATCCTGCTTCACAGTTTCAGAGAATCGCGATTATTTAGTGCGGTGATGAGAAAGAAGAGTTATACATAATCAGGTTTGCTTTTACTCTAGCGGTACCATCAGGTTTGCTTTTACGCTACTGGTACCTAATTCCAAATGGATTAGGATGATGAATTTTTCTTCAATAGATAATAGATCGAAGATGAAACTCAAGATCCTTTAGATTTTTAGATTAAAACTTTGAATACAGCTCTTATCCTTTAGCCTTTGGTATGGAATCTTGTTCGCCACTTTGTTGTTCTCAGTACATTGGAAATCCATAAGCTTGTGAAAAGACCGGTCATTGTGACACGAAGATTAAAGAGTTGATGTGTTGGTCTTTGTCTTAGGCCATGATAATTTGTAATAATAAATCATTAAAATTGATCTTCAACAAATAGCTTTTTCCAGCTCTGTTATAAAATATTTCAGAGCTTTAAAAAACAAAAATTATTCCTTCTATTGGATCAACACTTACCTATAAAGGAAAAATCTGATTTTTTTTTCGATAAAAACAACGTGTGCAAAGCAGCAGAACAGGAAGAATGCACTTTACTTGTAAATGTTACCGATGTGTCTGTGAGGTAGGTTATGATTTCTTAAGAAAAGTAACGAAAATTGTTTTGTCCCCCTGAAGTCACCATAAGGTTTGATCAGATTAGTTTTTGATTTCTCTCTGTATGAGTTGGCTCCCCCTCCAAAACGTAGGGTTTTTTTCCACAGTTGTAACCCCCTTTTTGTTACTACAGATTTTTACTATAATATTGCGTGATTGAAGTATTACTAAGGCCTGAAGGAAGAGCAGATGTTATTTAACCACTTATGCTTTGAAATTGCTAATGCATGAAGTTTTTTATTGCACTTTGCTGTCTGTTAGGACGAAGGTTGCGGAAACTGGCTTAAGTTTTCAACACACTAAATACTGAGAACCACTTTTTCGGTGCTCATCCTTGACTGAATGGTCACCCTGAATTCTTACTTGAGCTTTTTCTCACTGAGTGTATTCCAGTCAAGGAAAATGAGGTAATCCTTTTCAATTAACGATTTAAAAGAACGTGATCCTATTTTACATGTAATGTAACTCACAATAACCTCCCTAACTCACTTGAAGATCTATATTATGTTGCAATTGCTCGACTGTTAACTTTTGAGGATAATTTTGATGCGAGTCATTAATTAATAAGCTATTTCAACATTCCACCAGAGTCCTTTGCGCTCCTTTAAAGGAGACTCCTAACAGTTTTGTATCAGTACACTAACTTCCTGACAAGATGGCTAGTACTTTCTCTCCTTCTTCCGGGATCCCACGAAGAAGGGAGCGGGTGAGTGATTTACGATTTAGAAAAACAGAGACTGCCCACAGTCTGAATAACACCTCTGTTACGCAAGCTTTCTGAGGTTGGTTTATATGAGAACTCGCTTGAGGGGTTTCGCTATTACATCACTGATAGGAAACAGCGCACATATTGTGGGAACAAGTTGTCTGACGAGTTGCCAGTCACCCACGGGGTTCCTCAGGGAAGTATTTTGGGCCCCCTGTTATTTGTCATCTACATCAACGATTTGCCAAGCGTCCCTGGCGACTGTCAAACGTCACTCTATGCAGACGACACGGTATTTACTGATATGGGTTGTCCTTCCAGGAGTTGACTGACTGGCTCAATCAAGACCTCCTAGCGGTGGCAAAATGGCTAAACGAACATAAGTAAACACTGAATCTGGGTAAAACCAAATGCATGCTCATAGGCAGTAAAAGGAAAACAGAAAGCAAAGTAGCTCTAACTGTGTCAATTTTTAATCATTAGCTGTTTTAAATACCTTGAAATATTAATATCGTCTGGTTTTACTTAGACTAATCATTTCGAATACATTGCAGGGAAAATTAAGCAAAGGCATGGTCTACTTAGGCGTATTAAGTATTTATTACCGTTTAGGGCGCACATCCTTTTTTTTATAAAAGTCTTGTCATGCCCTTATTTGAGTATGCAGATCTAGTTTGGGATGACAAAGATAATGTTAATTTAATAGCCTACAAGTTTGGCAAAATAAGGTAGCTAAAATCATTTAAGATCGTCCACTGTATTGATCTGCGTCGCATGCATTAGTGACTCTGAAGTGGATACCGCTAGAGAAAAGGCGTTTCCAGCGAAGATGTATGCATGTATACAAGCGTCTAAATGGACTTAAGTAACACAGCAACAGCAACATACTTGCAACACAAGAAATACAGCCAATCTTAGACTCCCTAGCGTTGAGAGGAACTGAGGGAAACAAAGAACTGCCTATCATGCTGTAAATGACTTTAATTCGCTTAGCCAGGTAATAACAGAATCTGCTAATACATTCAAGCGACATGTTTTTAACTTCTTAATACATAATTCTTAATTCAATTCCTTTGTTTTCTTTTGATTTTATGTATATATATTTTAGCCTCAATCTTCGTGGTCCTTTTCGAAAACCACTTTTTGTGAAAAAGTTTCCTCAATAGAGATTATTATTACAATTGCGATTGTTTAGTGCAGTGATGACCATTGAGAGTTAAACATGGTAAGTTTAGCGTTTACCTTACTGACGTCAAGATGTCAGTGCTTCATGAAACAAAACTAATTCGATATCTATTACCTCAACTTGTTTTTACTACAATAGGAAAGCGTGGCAATTTTGTTGAAGTAAATAACGTGTCCACTGTAACTGAACAGGAAACATGGACACTACTTGGTAGTGTTTAATGCGATATTCATTTATCAAGTATGGGGGTGTTAAGAATACAAAAATATAGAAAATCCAGACCTGGTAGCCTCTAAGGATAGTTTAAAATATGAAAAATGTTTCTTGCAACTGGTTTTTGGTCCAATATTGGCAGCTTACTTTATCCCTATAAAATTAGCTTGAAAGAGGTATCAAATTATTCCATTAGCTTAAAAGCCTTGAATAGAGAAAATGTGGTAATATTTTTCCACTCATGAGTTAAAAGAACGTGATCCTATTTCCCGGTTTAAGAGATTTAGTGTAACAGAAATTGCAATTAATTAGTGGACGAAGAGTTATATATGGTAAGGTTAGCGTTTACCATACTGGTATGACTGTATCTAATTCCAAATTAGTTAAGATAGTAGATTTTTCAATTTAAATAATAAATATTTAAGATAAAAGTTCTAGATCCTTAAGATTTTTGCATTCAAATCGTTATCGTCATTTTCACTCATGCCATGGCTAATTTTTTAGTTACTTTGGTTTTAATCGTCTTATAATAGTGAAGTCAATTCTTACTCTTTTGAATTTTTCTCAAAGTTTTCGATATCTTTGTCATTCCGAAGGAAACTTCATTGTGTTTTAAGGTACAAAAATGCTAAAGAGTAAATATTGAACCAAAAAGAAGCGAGCCGGGAATACCAATTTAAGAGAACTGCTGATTGCTGGAGAAATTTAAGGTGATTACTTCAAAATGTAGCACCTAGTCTTTATTTGAACGTGAAAGATCAGTCCTGTTTATTTAATATCGAGGTATGATTAATAAGAACTAAATCCTCTGAGGTAGGTTTCTGAATAACACCTTGGCCTTTATTGAACTTTTGCAACACAGTAACGTAAATAAGTGCTCGTTGAGGGTGTGCAGATCATTATTGTGTAAAAATTTCTTAGGCTAAAGATAGGGTAAATCATGTCCAATTGGCCCGAGGTCTTTGTAGTACGGAACTCGCTGCTCTCGGTCCGTATTAAAACCACAGAGTGTCAATGTTCACCAGTACGGCGCGGCTTGAGCAAGCGAGTTTAATAAGTAAAGATTATTATGTGGTAGTCGGACCAAACTTATTTAATCAAAATTTGTTCACAGACAAAATAACGACCGAGTGAGAACCGATCAGAACGCTCGGATTTACCTCAGGAATATCTTGCCATATAATTTTGATGAATATTATTAGTATTATAGATCAAAAATTTATTTGAAGGCTATAAATGTGAGGGTGTTCAGCTGAGTCATTCTGCAGAGCTGACTTTACAAAAAGGCCACCGAACATTAACAAAGCAAAAATGACGTAAATCCTTCCACAATTTTTGAGATTCACATACTTTACAAAAGTTTGGATGGAAATGAACAGAGGTCAATGTTTTTCATTTTCGATAATTCGTTCTGCAATTCGTTCTGTATTGTTTTTTTTGTTAATAAAGCAACGCAACTTTTATTTCAGATCAAAACTGATCACTATAGGCCTGAGAAATCCTCATTTGCGTCCTATTCACGAAGTGAAGTCAGAAAAAGAACAGTCGACAAAGGCCAAATACTGGAAGTATTATCAACCTCAAAGAGAAACAAGGCTTCAAAAGACATCAACATTAATTTGTTTTAATAGCTCAACTAATCAATGTTTGTAGTCGATTTAGTATGAGGCGAGATCAAACTACAGCTTCAAAAATTGAAGCTTTTCGAAATCAGTTCATATATCGTCCTCTTCGTGCGATGGAGCTGGCTGTTGCTTTTCAGGAATTGTTGCGTTTCCCATGTAGGAATTGATTTTACATTTTTGGAAATGGTTTATGTTCGTGATCATTCTCAATCATTCAGGCCAGATGGACAACTTGGCATCTGAAACATGACAGATGCTTGATTGAATTTGTCACTTCAATAAGCATTCGGCGAGAACTAGTTGAAAATATTGCCGGAGCCGCTGCTGCTGCCATTAGCTGAGGCGCAGGTGTTAACTCGATCTGAATGGCTGTTGAAGTTTCTAGCGTGGCTGATGGTGTGGGAAAGCTATCGCTTTCTTCCTTCATCTCTTTTGAAACAATTATCCGGTGACTTCTCGTTCCCTTGGCTCGTTACTTTAAAAACTGAAGCTAGTTCTAGGCCTGCCGTCTTCAACTTCTTTCGACAGTTTTCAAGGCGTTGCGATTGGAAACATTTGCATCTAAATAGATCTCAAGATTGCAAGGACAGTATTAGTGCAAAAGAGATAAGCGTACGAGCTGTACACAGAAATCATTTTTATGAAGATTGCAACGGTAATTGCCTTTAATCTCCTGCCCAGAGGGGCTGGGCTTTGCGACCTCGAAGACTAAAATATTGGGTCACGAGCCACGAAACTGTTTGGAAAAGTATTCGCAGACCTCCCTTTCCCGGCTCTTTTTTTCTATAGATCATTTTCCTCGGTTATTGTCTGACTTCTTTCCTTGTTTGGCCGCTTGCCTTTACTTTATTGCCGAAAAAGTGGGGCTTTACCCCCAAGAATTTGCTTCGAGCTTTGAAACTCTTTGTCACAAATAATCGAGCGTTTGTACTTTTTCTCTGTAAGGATATCGGTCAATAGCAGTGAGAATTACACGAAATCATAAGTTTTGGTCAGACCTCCGGTTCGTTCTTTCCAATAATTTCGTCATAGAGGCCACCGATTTCCATACTGAAATCAGTTCTGATGCTCTATTTAGTACTTCTTTCTTTGTATTTTCTTTCAAACTCTTAGTTAAAACGTCGTGCCTTCTCTCCTAACCTATTCGCCATTTCGATTTGTTGTACGTTCGCGACTTATCTGTCTATCAACTTAATTTCAACTTTCTACCCTAAATTTCAACTTTCGCACTCATTTTTAATGTTCTGCACTGTTTGATCACGATATTAACTGAAGAGTTCTCAGCTAATGAATATGCTGAAATTTTTTGCATGGATACTGTAATTGAGTGTGTGTTTTGGCGATATGTCGATTGTACGATTTTGTCTCTGAGTCTTCGTTTAGTGATGCGAGTTTGAAAAGATGAAAGAAAGTTTCAGATGGGTGCTCTTGTTTAAAGGAAAATAATTCAGAAGAGTATGTTTTAAAAAAAAACTTTGGAAGGAAGTCTTTTTAGTTTCTTTAGAAATCCTTGTCAACTACTTTGGAAAAGTTGAAGGAATCTTTTCTTTTGTTTGATATATTCCTCGCAACATTCAGCTGAGAGTTGCCACATATTCAGATTTTTTTCCATCTCTCTCATTTCACCATTCAATAAGGTAAGAATAGTCGATGTGTTATACATTTCTCAAAAATTATCCACGTTAATAATTCTATTACCACAACAGCGATGTGATAGACTTCTCTGAAGGTCACAATTTCTTGACGGCATTGAACTCCTGATATCTCTCTCTTGTGAGAGGTAAGGACTCAGAGCGCAAAGTCACGACGTGATATAGGCCCTTTGATTTTGACTTAAACATGCACTTTTTCATACCTAATGTAACTCATTATTATGATTATTACGTGAAACGTGAAACTTCAAACATGCTTTTAATTCAAATGAATATTAACAAGCACGATTTAAGCATTTTTACAAAGGTGTAGAAGGTGCTGGATTATTAAATAATTAAGGGTAATCAGCTTTACAAGGTACAAGTTTTACAGCTGTTGGATGGGTAAAGCAGGTTGGTCGCCTACTTCTCTTAGGAGATTCAGCTCATGTTTCAATCCTCCCCAGAAAATTAGAAGGGCTCTCTGTTCGTTGATGTCTTTAATTTCATTTACAAATTTTTCCGTTGAGCTCTGATCATCACGCCTGTTTTCTTTAAAAAAATCTTCCTCGTACACGTTGCCCGCTGGATTTTGCACTTCTGCTCTTTCCAACTCAGGATACAGCATACTACATGGAAGCATGGCTAATGCGAGGTGTTCAGGACCAACCTTACTTAGGAATTCCTTGTACGCTTGGAGTGCTGTACCCTCCTGGCCTTCCTCCGATAAAGCTTTTTCCCGGATGAAATTCTCGTGAAGATGATAAAATTTCATGGACTGTCTCCAATAAAAATTAGCGTACTCTTTATTGTTTTGGTCATCCATTTTCACTGCAGCGAGACGATATACATCGGCTACATGGTAGAAATATGCAGCATCTTGTTCAAGAAAGTTCCTATAGTTGCTCAAGGGAAATTTTCCTTGAGCCATTCTTTTGATAAACGTGATGGACAATGCTTCTTTGATGATCTTTTGGCTGGTAGGATTCATAAACAGCTTTTTGCTAAATGGAGTGTAAAGTATCAGGGATTTTTCCAACGTCTTTTCCCCCACACCTTGAAACTTTTTATGAGAAAGAACTCTGTTGGGTGTCTTGAAATGCCATTTACCCTCTCCAAAGAGATGTAATGCGATTGATGACTTTTTTTTTTTTAAGAAGCTTTTTAATAGGATTCGTTTTGTGAGGGCCATTTGGTGATTCTCTCTAGGCAAAGATAGAACTACGCACGAATGCGGATCAAGTAACAAAGACCTGTTTAAGAGATGCAACTGTTTGAAATTTAATTAACGGTCTTAAAATCAAAGCAGGCAGTTAGGGGGATGAGATAGATGGCAGTGCCCTATGATTCTCAATTGATCAATTAGAGAGACTTGTAGAAGAGATTTCTGTGTTGCGTTTGGGCTCTATGTATATTTTAAAAGTGTACTCACCGTACCTTTCAATGGGTCTTTCCACTTCTTTTGAAGTTCAGTTCGGTTGCTTGATACGGCAAGTGCTTCCCTTTTTATCAATGAGGGCCATTCGGTAGCGGTTTCTTTTGTTTAGGAAACAGAAATCAATTATCATTTAAAAGTATCTTTGAAGCAGAGCGAGGCAATATGTTTGCTCAACTCGGCGATTTACTTCAATAATTGCTCCAGAAATATCCAGTTTGGGAGATTTTGCGCCTTTTCTCGGTAAAACCATCATATCCGGATTCATGGTGTCATAGATAATTTCATTGTCGATGAAATAAAAGAAAAATAAATAAATAAACGAAACCTGAAAAAGGGAAAAAAAGACTCTCTGGCTCTATATTTCCTACTTTCGCCACATTTTGGACGAAGTTTGTGACTGAACGTGTGGGTATTAATTACATACAAATTAAAAATAATGTGATACAATTATAGACTTTCCCTCCTTAGCTAAGTAAATGCCTTTAAATGTTATTACCAACCGCAGGAACGTTTCTCGCAGTGATGATAGTTGCCACAAACACTGTTACAGCAAGAAGGATCCAAAATTTCACAACTACCATTATGCCAGCCTTGAATGTAGGGTAGGAAGATCGTCGACGTGCCAAAATTTCACGTGTACTGAATAAGTAAGTAAAACGGAGCGAAAAAGGATTTTATTTTTATAATTTTATTGAAACTATAGTTGGAAAGTATTCACCGGAGTAGAGGTCATTAGGGAAGCATGTATCGTCCCCTTTTCATCGATGCTATATCGAATGATAATTTACTCTTCGCCAGAGCTCCAAACTCACCCGTGAGCTTAGTCCCTCCCATGGTCTAATCCTTTTTTGGAATGGATTATAGACAACATTCTCATGAAAGTGTAATGGGAAAAGCCTTGATCGTCGTTTCCCCTTTTTTCTACGGCTTAAAAAAATTAAGTTATTTCTAATTAAACTATTCAAAAGAAGTTGAATTTTGTCGAGATATTTTCCTTGAGAAACTCTAGTTAAAAGAATTAGGAGGAAATTATGAAGGTCAGGTAATCGATATTTTCGCGATAATTCTCGTGAAATCCCATATCTAATGGTCACTTACCAAGCACAAATGTGTCAAAGATACAGCCACAATATGATGAAATAAACTTGGTAGCTCCTAATTATGGTTGAAAAGGTGATAATGTAATGGTTATAGGTCTATTGTCCTTTAATGGGTTTTTACCTCATAACTTTGAAATTAGCACTATTTTAGAGAGGAAATTTTTTTCCACCTGCTTAAAAGCTTCTAAATAAGAAAATTACTGAATGGAGTCAGCTAGAATTACAGCTCAAGATTTTAAAGAATGCTAATTCATGACAAAGTCTCAAGGAATCTCGGGGAGTTGCTAAAACACCTGCACCTCAAACAATAACATATCCCTTGATGAATTCTTAAAACGTCGTAGGAAGTTTTAGTAATATAAGTTATGTTTTGTCTCCCCTTGATACGATTTTTAGTCTTATTCATTAATGTCAAATCATCATTGCAACACTGGAAGTCCCTTAAGGCCCATTCCATGACACGAAAAACCCGCGACGCCGTGAAGAATTTGTGCAGAAAATTGTGAACTTCTTCTGGAAACGTTAGAATAGAGACGTACTACTAAGGAAGGCATGACACACAGAAAGGCGAAACGTAGAAGTCGATGATATTGTAGTCATGGCGGACTACAGTACTATCCTTAGTAAATGGACCATCGGCAGAGTAATCGAGGTGTATCCCGGGACAGATGGCCGAGTCCACAACGTCACCAAGATTGCTGTTATATATCTTGCTGAGGGAAACGACTCGAGAAAGTTAGGCTGACTTCAAGAAAGATAAGGACTACGTCCTTATCGGGGCGGAGAATGTTTCGTGTATCAAATAGGCGTTTCCTCTTGCTAATAGACTTACTTAATGACAAGAATTGTGATTGACATTAATTTTATAGATTGATTATGAGTGTAAGGTCATTATGTTTCAAGCCCTTTCAGTTTTTCACCGGAATCTAGGTGAGAAAGAAGTTATTTTGTTGTCATTTTTTCTGTCTCTTAATCCGCTTACCTGGAGAATCTGCTAAACAGTAAAGTGAAACTGTTGTAACGACTCGCCACAGAAGTAAGTTTAGTTTGAAGTTTTTTTAACTTAGCTACGAGATGAAGACTTGATTTACGTTTGTCCTGATTGCGAATTATAAATGTATTTCTTTTAGATCGAATAATTATTAAAGCTTGGCTTGTTATTATACGGTTTGTTGTGGTCATTTGATATAAACTCATTCAGAAATGACTCGTTTCGAATAATTTTACTCTGGTATCATGTGGCAACCGGGATGAACTCGTTCTTGAATAAAACTCATTCCAATATCACGTAGAAGGCCCCTAAGAGTTTTTATTCCCGAAGCATCACGCTTTGCTCTCCTGCCAGAACACTGTAAATTTCAATAGCGTTGAAGCAACAACCTGCTTTTAACTGCTACGCTGCTACTGAAACAACGATTAGTGACCACAAAAGTAACATATTGTGATATTGTCAATTCAACATAAACAAAAATCTTCAACCAGGGTAAATATTCATTTGTGTTGGTATCAATTATTGCGTGACTAGCTGATGATATAAATGGGGTGGGGGGAAAACACAACCTAAAACCTGGGCTCCTGGCAAAAAGTAATACCTAAGCGTAACATAATAACCGAAACAGCTTATTGGCCTTGTAAAACCATAAATAAGCAAGGTAAGAGTGTTATATTAGATTTTTTTTACAAATTGTAATGATTTATGCCAGTTAACGGTGGCGAGAAGTAGGCACACCATGTATATTTTATAGTCGCTAGCAAGTAAATTTTTCCGGACTTTGAGTTCGTCTCACGATAGAACAACACAAATACACAAGAAAATTTTTTTTAAAAGTCTTTTAAAAGCTAGAAGCTCAGTAGATTTTGTCATATCGGTCATTGTTAAAGCTGTCTTTGTTTTGATGCTACTTTTCGACATAGAAAAAGTATGTCGGACAAAAATTATTCACCAAAAAATTAAATGTTTCTTTTCCAGCTTCAATATTGACAGGGGATCACACAACTCAGGTAATATTCACGGTGAAAATTTGTATATTTGAGCAGTCGAACGAAAAAAAAATCATTTCTCGAAAACTAAAATATATTTTCGCAAAAAAACTACACCACAATTATTAGGACATATTGGGCTATAAAATATGAAAGTAGGAGAGAAAGCAAATTTTGGGTGACTTGCCGATGTTTGTCTGATGCATGTTGACATTAGCTCTTAAATTGTAATAGGTTTTCGTTCGTCATTTTGTTTACAAGTTTAACTGGCTCTACCAACTAGTACTTGAGTTGTTACAACAGAATAAATTATTAAGGCCGCGTTAAATTAAATATTGTCTATTTATTGCTGAAGTCGCCCATGGCAGTCACACATGCTCTGCTTCAAATGAAACTAAACAAGCACGTTTTAAGCATTTTTACAAAGGTGTTTCCTTTAAGCTGGATTATTAAAGAATTAAGGGTAATCAGCTTTACAAGGTACAAGTTTTACAACTGTTGAATGGATAAAGCAGGTTGGCCGCCTACTTCTCGGAGGAGATTCAGCTCATGTTTCAATCCTCGCCAGACAATTGGAAGGGCTCTCTGTTCGGTGATGTATTTAATGATGATTTCATTAACAAACTTTTCCGTTGAGCTCTCATCATCACGCCTGTTTTCTTTAAAGAAATCTTTCTCGTACACGTTGCCTTCTGGATTTTGCACTTTTATCCTTGCCAACTCAGGATACAGCATACTGCATGAAAGCATGGCTACTGCGAGGTGTTCAGGACTAACGTTACTTAGGAAATCCATGTACGCTTTGAGTGCTGTACCCACCTGGCCTTTCCCTGATAGATCTTTTTTCTGGATGAATTGCTTGTGAAGATCGAAAAATTTTGCGGACTGTTTCCAATAAAAATAAGCATAATCATTTTTTTTTTGGATTTCCATTTTTATTGCAGCGAGACGATACACATCGGCTACATGTTCGAAATACGCTGCATCTTGTTCAAGAAAAATCCTATAGTTGCTCAAGGGAAGTTTTCCTTGAGCCATTCCCGTGATAAACGTGGTGGATAACGCTTCTGTGATGATCTTTTGGCTGACAGGATTTTGAAACAGCTTTTTGCTGAATGTTTTGTAAAGTATCAGGGATGTTTCAAGCGTCTTTTTCCCCACATCTTGAAACGTTTTACGGGAAAGAACTCTGCTAGGTGTCTTGAAATGCCATTTACCCTCTATAAAGAAAAATAATGCGATTGTTGACTAAAAATATTTTAAAAGAAGCCAATTTTATCGGATTCGTTTAGTGAGAGCCATTTGACATTTAATTAACGATCTTACAGTCAAAGTAGGCAGAGCAGGGGGATGCTAGATAGCAGTGGCCTATGATTCTAAATGAATGAATTATTGAAACGTGCAGAAGCGATTTCTGTGTTTTGTTTGGGCTTAATGTATATTTTGAATGTGTACTCATCGTACCTTGCAATGGGTCTTTCCATTTCCTTTGAAGTTCAGTTCGGTTGCTTGATACAGCAAGCGCCTCTTTTTTTATTAACGAGGGCCATTCAGCAGCGGTTTCTTTTGTTTAGGAAACAAAAATGAATTATCATTTAAGAGTATGTTCGAAGCAGAGCCAGGCAATATGTTTGCTCAACTCGGCGATTTGCTTCTGTACTCGCTCCAAAGATATACGATAAGGGAGATTTTGCGCCTTTTCTCGATAAAACCATCATATCCGAATTCATGTTGTCATAGAAAATCTTATTGTCTATGAAATGAAAAAAATAAATAAATAAATAAAACGAAACCTAAGTAAGGGAAAAGAGACTCTCTGGCTCTATATTTACTACTTTCGCCACATTTTGGACGCAGTTTGTGACTGAACGTGTGGGTACTAATTCCTTGAAATTTGAAATCGTTTGATACATTTATAGACTTTCATTCCTTAGCTAACTAAGTGTCTTTAAATGTTCTTACCAACTGCAGGAACGTTTCTCGCAGTGATAATAGTTGCCACTAACACTGTTACAGCAAGAAGGATCCAAAATTTCACAACTGCCATTATGCCAGCCTTGAATGTACGGTAGGAAGATCGTCGAAGTGCCAAAATTTCACGTGTACTAAATAGGTAAGTAAAACATAGCGATGTAGGATTTTAGTTTTCAATTTTAATTGAAACTCTAGTTGAAAAGTATTCACCGGAATAGAGGTCACTAAGGAAATATATGTCGTCCGCTTTTCATCGATGCTGTATCGAATGATAATTACTCACTGCCAGAGCTCGAAACTTACCCGTGAGCTTAGTCCCTCCCCTGGTCTAATCCTTTATTTGAATGGATTTTACCCCGTCTTCTTTTTCTCTGCCGGAATTATAAACAACATCCCCGTGAAAGTGTAACGAGAAAAGCCTTTATCTTCGTTTCCCCTTTTTTCTACAGCTTAAAACAAATTGTTATTTCTAATTAAACCATCGCAAAGAAGTTTAATTTTATCGAGACATTTTCCTTGAGAAACTCCAGTTAAAAGGATTAGAAAGAAATTGCCTAGTTATATAAAGCTCAGTTCATCGATAGTTTCGCGATAACTCTGGTTAAATTCCCATATCTAATTGTCACTTACCAAGTACGAATGTGTCAAAGATACAGCCACAGTATGATGAGCTTAACTCGGTAGCTTCTAATTGTGATTCAAAAGGTGATAATATAATGATTAGAAGTCTATGGTCCTTTAATGGGTTTTTCACTTCACAACTTTGAAATTGACACCACTTTAGAGCGGATATTAAGTTAATCCACCTGCTTAAAAGCTTTTAAATGAGAAAATTACTGAATGGAGTCAGCTAGAATTACAACTTAAGACTTTAAAGAATGTTAATTCATGACAAAGTCCCAAGGAATTCCGAGGGGTTGCTGAAACACCTGTCACCTCAAACAATGACATATCCCTTGATGAATTCTTAAAACGTCGTGGGGAGTTTTAGTAAGTCATGTTTTGTCTTCCCTTCGCTAAATTTAATCTAGTTAGAGTTGAACAGAGATCAAATAAAATGTTTCGGCTGAAATTATCTGTTTGGGCTATTGCAAGAGAAGCTGAATTTTATGGAGAAGTTTTCCTTGAAAAAGAATTATGTGAAAATAGTCCCAGAAGTCTTAAAAAGAACTTGTAGAGCGTGAAGCTTGCTTTATTGATGATCTGGTGAGTTTTGATCCCTTTAAATTTTTTGTGTTTGACGGTGACTTATCAAGTACGGATAAGTCAAGGATACAGGAATAAAGATTAGCTAAACTTTCTAGCTCCTGACTTTGGTTTTAAAGGCAATAATTATTGTTCTACTTTTATAGTCTAATTCATTTACTTATTGCTATGGTGCTTTGGAAGAATTTCGCTAACTTATTGGATTTTTTTGGAGCAATTAGTTTTTGGATGGAGTGTGTTGGAGACCCGAAAGCGAAGACCATAATCCAATCCATACTCACTGTTAATTGTAGCCTCTTAAAATCAAAATTTAGGTTAAGAATCAGTAAGGGTAATAGTGGTCTTTATGTAGTTTTTCTGTCCGAGGAGTTTATTCAAAGGGACTCAGATGTCCCCTGCTTAGTAGTTGCCCTTTGATTGCTTCTTTGTACTGGTTATCGACAACAGTACATTTAAACTGGTGATATGATTATCAAGATAATGAAGGCCATAGATATGATCAAACTTTGAGTTAACCCCCAGCCAGGTCGTCATCTTCAGCGATAACCCTCTTTTTGTGTGGGCGTCTTCTGATTAAAACATTCTTTAGGAAAACTTAATTAAGATGAAACATAGGAGAAAGGAACCAAATTGTTCGCTTAAGGACAAAAAGATCTGGCCTTTCTCAGTCTTTCCATTCTATTTTACCAATGAAAAAAAAAAAACGTCACTAAGAGGGAGGACCTATTGATGTCTTACAACTTTTCTAACAACGCCAATAATGGCCATTGTTAAAGAAGGAACGTCAAGGTTAATTCAGACAACGTACCTACTTATTGAAAATAACAGCAATTTTAGTTGGCTAGAAATAAGCATAGCGAAAGTTCCAAATATCGGAACTGTGTATTTTCTGGAGAGTTGATGGACTTGTTTCATCTGTTACGAGTACAAGACTTGTGAAAGCTGGATTATGGTCTTCGCTTTCGGGTCTCCAACACATTCCATCCAAAAACTAATTGCTCCAAAAAAATCCAATAAGTTAGCGAAATTCTTCCAAAGCACCATAGCAATTGCAAAGGACGGGCTAAAACTTAATCATTAACAATTTCAAACTAATTTCCCTTTGATAAATAGACAGATATGAAGAACTGAAAAGTCTTCCAAGATGGCCGCTAATAGCGCGGAGACTTGGGCTGAATTGTGATCTTATGGAGACAAATTGCCGTCCAGGCAAAAACTTCTATTTTGAAAGAATGGTAAAAACGCATTTTTTGCGGAGGAAAATGTCTCTTGTTGAGCGAAAAGAGAGGTTTGAAAACAGTTTTATTTTAACAGAATAAAAATTGACCGACCAGACGGGCCAAGAGAGCGCTAAAATAATCTAATCACTTTCATCATTTATCGATTCTTGATTTATTAACTGCCCATTGGTGGGCCCATTGCCGATCTTCTGTTTCTTTAAATGTGTGAAACGCAAGCATTTAACAACTATGTGAAACAGTCCTTTTCACAATTGAGGAATAAAACTATACACAGCTAGCGTAAATCTGCGAGGTATAGTATGGAGTTGTATTTTACCAGTTTTCCCAGCGCTATCTGCACTACGAAATTATCATTATCTGGCTGAGGACCGGTGATCGATTTTGATTTGCAACATTGTGCCAAAAAACGTGCATTGAGGATGGGAACGAGTCAAGTGTCGTTTATCTCCTTATTTTCTTTCTAGGAATGAGTGAACTTCGACTTTATTTAAAAAAAAATTGAATGGAAGAATGGTCACTAAATTAATATTTCTTTATTGGTTAATACAAAGGAAAGCCTGGCAAACACCAGCCAAATTTTTCTTTGTTCTAAAGATAAAAATTTTTTTCTTTTCCCAAAAAATATAAGATGAACAGTTTTTCCTTATGATTCAGCCAAACGGCAGTATTTCTGAAGAGTTTATCTTTTTTGTCGACGACACAAACACAAAAATAAGAGATATCGCCGGAGATAATAATAGAATATTTCTTTCCAGTAAAAGAATTATTGTTATCGACCAAGCGTGCAATTGGCAAAATTGACTGCAATAAGCCTCCCAAGCCAACGGGTTTTTAAGAAAAATAATAAAATCGAATAAAAATGGAATCTCGATTGATTATGGTGACACATGTTTCCAATACCCACCCAAAAATTCAGGTAAATAAATTAGACCATAAAAGTAGGATAATAATCATTGCCTTTAAAACCACAGTCAGGATTTAGAAAGTTTAGCTAATCTTTATTCCTGTATCCTTGACTTATCCGTACTTGATAAGTTACGGTCAGACACAAAAAATTTAAAGGGATCAAAACTCACCAGATCATCAATAAAGCAGGCTTCACGCTCTACAAGTTCTTTTTAAGTCTTCTGGGATTATTTTCACATTTTAATGCTTTTTCAAGGAAAACTTCTCCATAAACTGCAGCTTCTCTTGCAATAGTCCAAACAGATAATTTCAGCCGAAATATTTTATTTGATCTCTGTTCAACTCTAACTAGATTAAATTTAGCGATGGAAAATATAGCCAAAAATTGCAATGATGAGTTGACATTAATGAATAAGACTCTCAAAAGTAAGATTTGGTTGAAATTTTTAGCGAAATTTGGACACCTTTATTTACCTTGAAAAAGCAATTCCAAATTCGACTGTAGAGATTTCCGAGCTAGTTCAAGTAATTCTATTTTATTAACAGGATAAGTAAATGTATGGCACAGCAGAATTGTAAATGGCAAATTACCAAGTCAAAAAATATTGTTTCGTGTCACAGAATCAAGTAAACCATTTTCCTCCGGAAAAGTTCGCATCAAGAGAAGACAAAACATGACTTACTAAAACTCCCCACGACGTTTTAAGAATTCATCAAGGGATATGTCATTGTTTGAGGTGACAGGTGTTTCAGCAACCCCTCGGAATTCCTTGGGACTTTTTCATGAATTAACATTCTTTAAAGTCTTAAGTTGTAATTCTAGCTGACTCCATTCAGTAATTTTCTCATTTAAAAGCTTTTAAGCAGGTGGATTAACTTAATATCCGCTCTAAAGTGGTGTCAATTTCAAAGTTGTGAAGTGAAAAACCCATTAAAGGACCATAGACTTCTAATCATTATATTATCACCTTTTGAATCACAATTAGAAGCTACCGAGTTAAGCTCATCATACTGTGGCTGTATCTTTGACACATTCGTACTTGGTAAGTGACAATTAGATATGGGAATTTAACCAGAGTTATCGCGAAACTATCGATGAACTGAGCTTTATATAACTAGGCAATTTCTTTCTAATCCTTTTAACTGGAGTTTCTCAAGGAAAATGTCTCGATAAAATTAAACTTCTTTGCGATGGTTTAATTAGAAATAACAATTTGTTTTAAGCTGTAGAAAAAAGGGGAAACGAAGATAAAGGCTTTTCTCGTTACACTTTCACGGGGATGTTGTCTATAATTCCGGCAGAGAAAAAGAAGACGGGGTCAAATCCATTCAAATAAAGGATTAGACTAGGGGAGGGACTAAGCTCAGGGGTAAGTTTCGAGCTCTGGCGTAGAGTAATTATCATTCGATACAGCATCGATGAAAAGCGGACGACATATATTTCCTTAGTGACCTCTATTCCGGTAAATACTTTTCAACTAGAGTTTCAATTAAAATTGAAAACTAAAATCCTACATCGCTATGTTTTACTTACCTATTTAGTACACGTGAAATTTTGGCACGTCGACGATCTTCCTACCCTACATTCAAGGCTGGCATAATGGCAGTTGTGAAATTTTGGATCCTTCTTGCTGTAACAGTGTTAGTGGCAACTATTATCACTGCTAGAAACGTTCCTGCAGTTGGTAAGAACATTTAAAGACACTTAGTTAGCTAAGGAATGAAAGTCTATAAATGTATCAAACGATTTCAAATTTCAAGGAATTAGTACCCACACGTTCAGTCACAAACTGCGTCCAAAATGTGGCAAAAGTAGTAAATATAGAGCCAGAGAGTCTCTTTTCCCTTACTTAGGTTTCGTTTTATTTATTTATTTATTTTTTTCATTTCATAGACAATAAGATTTTCTATGACAACATGAATTCGGATATGATGGTTTTACCGAGAAAAGGCGCAAAATCTCCCTTATCGTATATCTTTGGAGCGAGTACTGAAGCAAATCGCCGAGTTGAGCAAACATATTGCCTGGCTCTGCTTCGAACATACTCTTAAATGATAATTCATTTTTGTTTCCTAAACAAAAGAAACCGCTACTGAATGGCCCTCGTTAATAAAAAAAGAGGCGCTTGCTGTATCAAGCAACCGAACTGAACTTCAAAGGAAATGGAAAGACCCATTGCAAGGTACGATGAGTACACATTCAAAATATACATTAAGCCCAAACAAAACACAGAAATGGCTTCTGCACGTTTCAGTAATTCATTCATTTAGAATCATAGGCCACTGCTATCTAGCTAACTCATCCCCCTGCTCTGCCTACTTTGACTGTAAGATCGTTAATTAAATGTCAAATGGCTCTCACTAAACGAATCCGATAAAATTGGCTTCTTTTAAAATATTTTTAGTCAACAATCGCGTTATTTTTCTTTATAGAGGGTAAATGGCATTTCAAGACACCTAGCAGAGTTCTTTCCCGTAAAAAGTTTCAAGATGTGGGGGAAAAGACGTTGGAAAAATCCCTGATACTTTACACTTCATTCAGCAAAAAGCTGTTTCAAAATACTTTCAGCCAAAAGATCATCAAAGAAGCGTTATCCACCACGTTTATCACGGGAATGGCTCAAGGAAAACTTCCCTTGAGCAACTATAGGAACTTTCTTGGACAAGATGCAGCGTATTTCGAACATGTAGCCGATGTGTATCGTCTCGCTGCAATAAAAATGGAAATCCAAAAAAAAAATGATTATGCTTATTTTTATTGGAAACAGTCCGCAAAATTTTTCGATCTTCACAAGCAATTCATCCAGAAAAAAGATCTATCAGAGAAAGGCCAGGTGGGTACAGCACTCAAAGCGTACATGGATTTCCTAAGTAACGTTAGTCCTGAACACCTCGCATTAGCCATGCTTCCATGCAGTGTGCTGTATCCTGAGTTGGCAAGGATAAAAGTGCAAAATCCAGAAGGCAACGTGTACGAGAAAGATTTCTTTCAAGAAAACAGGCGTGATGATGAGAGCTCAACGGAAAAGTTTGTTAATGAAATTAAAGACATCACCGAACAGAGGGCCCTTCCAATTTTCTGGCAAGGATTGGAACGTGAGCTGAATCTCCTCCGAGAAGTAGGCGGCCAACCTCCTTTATCCATCCAACAGTTGTAAAACTTGTACCTTGTAAAGCTGATTACCCTTAATTCTTTAATAATCCAGCTTAAAGGAAACGCTTATGTAAAAATGCTTAAATCGTGCTTGTTAAGTTTCATTTGAAGCAGAGCATGTGTGACTGCCATGGGCGCCTTCAGCAATAAATAGACAGTATTTAATTTAACGCGGCCTTAATGATGTATTATGTTGCAACAACTCAAGTACTAGTTGGTAGAGCCGGTTAAACTTGTAAACAAAATGACGAACGAAAACCTATTAAAAATTAAACTAAATACGCTAAAACTAAATACACCAAGGAAATTACAACGAAAATGACAAAACAAAGATACCAAGACTCACCAATTTGTTGCGATGCTGAAATAATAATGCTGACTTGCTGCCGAACGGCGAAAAGACTGCACATAGTGCGATACGAAGAAATATGATATGAGATATAAGTGCAAGTGAACTTACTAAGCAAAACTAACAACTACCATGAAAACGCGTTAAATACTTGCTACGTTACGTAACATTGTACGGCGCACGCAAACATTTTTAATGCAATTAAGGTTGTTTGAATAAAAGCAATAAATAGATAAAAGAAAAAGACGTTTGTGGTCTACAGGATGTTTGAAGTTTCACGTTTTACGCAATAATTATTATAATGAGTTATATTAAGGGCCTGTTTACATGGAGGTGGGAGACCCCAGGTAGGTGAGGTAACCCGCCTGGCCGTGGTCGAAAAATAAAACGCTTTTACATGCAATCTTACTACCCCGGGGTGCAGGGGTGAGGTTTATTGAGGTTGTTGTTGCGCTTGCAATTAAGGAGTTTGAGCAAAGGCGTCCCAAGCTCACATCTCGAAAAAGACGAAAGATTAATTCTCGGACACTTGTGTATTTATTTATGAAAGCGTCACGCGTTGTGTTACGCGGTGTTTGGTCTCGCGAGAAACCGTTGACTTAATACGTTATACGGAATTGTTTGGGAAACCAAATTTGGTCGATGAGACGCCTAGGAAATGTACAAAGTTTTAAAACATACATGTTTCGCTTTTGAGCTTTTTTCCATGAACGCGACCCCGGCTAGGCGGGTTACCCCACCTTGACACGTTTACATAGCAAATTGTCACCCCGGCTGACAGTGTTACCCTACCTAGCAGACCGGGCAACCAACCTAGGCGGGTCACCCCAGTTATCATGAAGACGTGATCAAAATAAGATAAGAAATTAGATGGACAGGCGGGTTACTACCTGGGGTCCCCCACCTCCATGTAAACAGGCCCTAAGTATGAAAAATATTTTTCAAATTCACACTGATTGAGAAAATTCCTTTTCCCAACGAGATGGTGTGATTCTCAACCGTTTTTACAGCTCTACTAGTTAGATCTGATCTGTTAAAAAAGCCATCAGTTTGAATTGAGCAACGTAATACAAGGCCAAAATTACAATGACGAGTGAACACTGAGGAATAAAAACAAACTCAAAATAAACACTGAGTGGAAATGTTCCGCAAATTCAACTTCATTCATATTAAAAAAATTAAAAACAATACAAAACTGTGACCTCAGGCTATTTCCAAGTTACTTAACCTTTTCTCTCCCAAGATCTCATCAGTAATTCTCCTTACTATAAAATTCTGCTGATGTTAGTTCAGATAATTTGGTATTGGATCAACTGCTAATTCCCTACATAATATTTTTCTTTATTCTCATTACTTGCCTGCTTGATATTGTATTGACATTGTAAGAAGAAATTTCATCTCGGTCACTCATAGGAATTAAAGGGTTAAAGCAGTTCTCCATCATTTTCAGATGAACCCATTACATCTTAAGAGAGAATTACTAATGAGGTCCTGGGAGTTGAAGGGTTAAGTAAATGAATGACACCGGAAATGGTAAATTGTAAAAGCTGCACTCACAAAAAATGTTTTATGTTAGAGTCGTATAAACCCTTGTTCACGGGAAACGTTCGCATCAAGGGAAGCCATGACATAATTTGCTTACACTTCCATGACATTCTAAGAATTCATCAAAGGAGATTTAAAAAATGAGGGTTAAAAGCAAGTTATATTCTGAATCTTGCTTGATTATCGTAACTGATGTTTCCGCAACCCGTCCAAATTCTTTGAAAAGTTGTAATGGGGTGACGTTTTTTTTTAAGCCATGAGTTGTAAATCTAGCTGATTCATTTCATTAATTTTCTCAAATAAAAGCTTTAATCAGGTGGAAAAATTTTGTATCTCTTACAAGAATACCTTTTAATGGACCATAGTCTTAAAACGCAGTATCAGCTTTTGAACCACAGTTGGGAGCTAGCAAGTTTAGCTCATCATTGTGGCTTATCCTTGGCACATTTTTAATTGTTAGGGGACCAGGAATAAAATCTGACTAATTATCACGACATTCAACATTGAAGGACTGACCTTGATGCTAAATTCCGTCTTAATTCTGCTAGTAGCTAACTATCTGCCAAATATTGAAATAACGGTAACCAATCAGTCCAGTTGATAGTTTTAAATAAAAATATATTTGAAGTTTTAAAACCTTCTTGCACAGTGACAGAGCAGTTCTACATTTCAGTAAACCGATGATTTCCAAGTCTTTTCAATTACAGAATGATGCAATTCTACTCTATTTTTAGGGTTCAGGAGTGTAGGAAACGATAAATCGATAGATGGTATAAGACCGTTGTTACAAAAGATGTTTCATGTTACAAAAATTCTAATAAACCTCAGTTTTCTGAGAAATACAGATAGTAAGAAATCAAAACATGATCTGCTAAAACATTTCACCAACTTCGGAGGGACAGTGCAAAATGTGTCCCACGAAACTCGGTTACAGGAGGGTAGCAGCGTACGTCGTTCAAGTTTAGTTAATGTGAGCACATCAATTCCGCTAACGAAATTCTGCGATTCTCACCGATTTTTACAACTTAACAAACAGGCTACCCATCACGTCTTCAGTCTTTGTGTCGTAATGATTGAAGTCTTTACAATCCGGCGATTTATTGGTAGCAGCTTGCCACCTTTGAGTTAAAAACTGCATTTTGGCTCTCCGTGTAAAACAAAGCGAATTCTTCTTTACAAAAAGCTCGTAAAAACGGAAAACAGCAAATGAATCGGCTCGATCTTAAGAGCTAATGTCAACATGAATCAAACAAACAGCGGCAAGTCACCCAAATTTGTTTTCCCTCCTACTTTTATATTTTGTAGCCCGATATGTTCTATAATTGTGGTGTAGTTTTTTTGTAAAAATATATTTTAGTTTCGAGAAATAATTTTTTTCGTTCGACCGCTCAAATATGCAAATCTTCACCGTGAATATTACCCGAGTTGTGTGACCTCATGTATCGAATGTACGAGACTTACGGTATTTCTGCGAACATAATCCTTTGTTTTATCATCTAAACTTAATCCTCTGTCGTTATTGAAGCTGCCAAAGAAATATTTATTTTTTGGTGAATATTTTTGTCCGAAATACTTTTCCTATGTCGAAAAGTAGCATCAAAACAAAGACAGTTTTACCAAAAATTCAGACAGAGGCGGAGTTTTCTGAAGTAATGTCAGAACACTTTGTTGGCTTTCCACCGTCTGGGGAGACGCGTAATTATGTACACGGTGGTAAAGGGCCCTTCCGCACTGGCGACTAGACGCTGACAAAACATGTTTCTCTTCGCCAAAATCACATCAGAATTTGTCCTTTCTAAATGTCAAGTATGCTGCACGTATTAGCACCCCCGGGGAACCCCTTTATATAAGAGGGCGGGGGTGCGCGCCAGGAATTTCGAAAACGACCGCTATAAAATTATAAAAGGTGCTGAAGTCTTATCCGTGTGGGAGTGGCAACAATTAGGTAGAACAGGTACTGGTAGAAAAGGTCGTCCAGAAGGAGTGTTTCGTTCTGTAATGAAAACCCCAATAAACTCCCTCAGAAATGACTCATTTCGAATAAATTTTACGCTGGTTATTATGTGGCAACCGGTATGAACTCGTTCTTGTACAAAACTCATTCGGATGTCATGTAAAAGGCCCCTAAAAGTTTTTATTCCCAGAGCATCACGCTTTGCTCGCCTGTCTGAATACTAAAAATTTCAGTAGCGTTTAAGCAACAACCCGCTTTTAACTGCTTCGCTACCGCTGAAACAACGATTAGTGAAGAAAGCACATAATTTAATATTTTCAACTCAACGTAAACAAAAATATTTATAAATGGTAAATATTCACTTGTGTCGGTATCAACTATTGCGTGACTAGCTTATGATATAAATGAGGGAGGGGAAAACACAACGCAAAACCTGAGCTCCTGTCAAAAAGTAATACGCAGGCGTAATATAATAATCGAAACGGCTAATAAAATCATAAATAAACAAATTGTAGTAATTTATGGCAATTAACGATGGCGACAAGTAGATGTATCTTGGTATGCTGGTTGCTATCTATAATAAAGGGAGATCACCGAACTCTTTCTTGAGTTACAGGCACCTAAAGCTAAAATTAAGGGTGTTTCTGATAGACTGTCGTGTTGTGATGGAAACTTTTTATGTCAAAATATGATCACAACATGGTCTAAAGAAATTGGGCATTCCCATGACACCATGTTAAAACGATGGTACGTAAACCTGCACCAGGAGCCATCTATCAAAGAATCGATGATGGAAAAAAGGTTTGATCCATGATAGGTTTCTAAATTAGTTTTACAACCGGTGAAAAGATGTCCAGTAACAAGCATGACCCGTACACTTTCCTATTAGTGCTTAGATCAGGCTGGTGATAAACAATCATGCTCGACAATTTTTTTATAGCTTTGATTAGCCATGTAATGGTGATTTTCGATCTGTCATGAAAGTTACGGTCGTTGGTTACATGTTCATTTCGCGAATGATGTGATTTTTTTAATGTCGTTTTTCAGGTTGACAACTGAAGGATCAAACCGCACTGAACAACAACTTACATTAGCTAGTTTTGATGATAGATAGATAGATAGATAGATAGATAGTTTAATCTCAAATGCATTTGCAGCCCGAGGGCTGAATTACACATTTTTACAATCCAAGAAATTTAAAATTTAAAATTCAAAAACCTAATTACACGTCTTATTATACCAGCAATTTACAATATAATAACATAATAATAAATTAAATAAAATACATTAGCTATAAATGTAAACTAATTAAAATAAATTTAAATTAATTAAAAGTATCTACATTATCATTATCATTATTATTACTATAATTATCACGCGTGCCGTAACAAAAATAAAGGATATCGTATCGATAAAAATCTAGCCATTAAACTTCCTTGCCATAGCAAATATAAAAGTGTTCATCGTTCTAGAAGTGCGAAGGCGTGGCATATTAAATTGGCGCTTATTTTTGAAGTTATAGCTGGGTTTATGTATGGGTGGAAGAAGCGCCTTTAACTTGTGGCTAGGGTTGTCTAAGATACCTTTAAAAAGCTTCTGACATAGAAATTCGTAATGTTCTAAGATGGGTCGTATTCCTAAATCTTGAGCAACCGCGCAATCACCCGCAGTTATAATGGAAATTGACCGTTTCTCAATACGTAAAAGCTCATTCTTCAGATATTGCGGAAGCGCATTATAGAAGACAGGTATCGCGTACTCTGTTACAGATCTTACACATGATGTGTAGAAAAGTACTAGGTCTTGTAAGGGAACCCTAGCTCTCTTTAGTTGCACTAAAAAATACAACCTCTTACTGGCCTTTTAGTACGCCGTTTTCTAACCGACCTTGTATACGATTGCTTTCAGAAAAACCGCCAGCTGAAAGGAAAACTCTGTCGGTTTCCTTGATTTAGAAAAGAATGTTGAAAACACCATCATTTTTCGTTGGCAATAAGGGTCCGACGGGCCTTCCTGATATCTCTAGAGGAAAGGCAATCCAACAAAAGTTACCCAACGATCTTCAAAAAACTTATCTTTTTTCCCTCTTTGATCCTGAAATGAACACTCCCTTTTATTCGGCCTACAAGGTTACACCCAGCCAGGTGAAAAATTTGGGAAACGTCAAGCGGTGGCCAGTCAAAGCTAATAATTGGAGAAACCCTCCAGGAGCGTGTGAATAGTCATTAAAAAGTTACTTCACCACCGAGAACTGCACACAATCTAAGAAACCTAGACTGTGCAATGCTTTGTTTTAGAGCACGCAGGAGGCAGAGTGTAGTGTAGCAAACAGAAGACGTCGTTCTGTTATTCAGAACAGAACCTGGCATGATCACTGCTTCTGAAATTGGTGTTTGAAAAAGAATCCACCAGCTCCCTCAATTTCAAATTTTGTTTGTTTCCAAAACAAGTCAAGTTTCAGACACGTCCCTTATATGCTCATAAAAAAAATGGTGCGTTCTCGAAGAAAGATGTAAGACATTAAATGGAGAAACCCGCATAGTATGAAAGTAGACTTTGCAATGAAGAACAAAAAATAGTGAAAGTAAAAAAATGAAACATCGTCATGTTTCATAACTTTTGAGGGCTTGCTTCCACTATAATCTCGGAGAGAGCACAGTTAAGGCGAGGCATCCCAATTTGCTTTATGATAAATTAAAGAAACCATGATTTTTTCTATGTTTTTCACTGGCACCGTTCAGTTCAGATTATTTCTGTTTTCAAGACAAATCATGTGTCCTAAAAGTCCATTATACCCATATAACTTTAACAAATTACATCACTTG
Source organism: Pocillopora verrucosa (assembly GCF_036669915.1). Classification (NCBI taxonomy): domain Eukaryota; kingdom Metazoa; phylum Cnidaria; class Anthozoa; order Scleractinia; family Pocilloporidae; genus Pocillopora; species Pocillopora verrucosa. Next base: position 15,215,594 of record NC_089315.1, on the reverse strand, counting down.
TTTGAATGTTTCAGAAAAATTCCTTGTGATAAAAAAATAAAAATCAGGTTAAGCAAAAATCGAGTCAGAAAAAGCAGAAAAATGAAGCAACCCAAAGATAATCGTGTCTCAAGGCTTGTTTGCTTTGTTTATGAGTACTCCATATGGTGGCTCTTCTGTACTAATTCACTGAAAAAAAAAAACACAATAAGCATATCTGTCATATATCTTGTCGCATATCCGTGTAACCTACCTAAAATTCATAAACTGGGAATTCCTTTAAGACCCATTGTCTCTTTTGTTAATTCTCCGACTTATGCAATTTCTGGTTATCTTGCGAGAATGTTGTCGCCTGTTGTTGGGAATACTGATTACACTGTCAAAAATTCCTACGAATTTGCGGATTTCAGAAGAGATAAAACTCTTAACGCTTGTGAAGAATTAGTATCTTTCGACGTTGTTTCGCTCTTCACTAAAATCCTAGTTGATCTTGCCGTTAAGGTTGCGGAGGAGAGACTCAGAGAAGATGCTTCCCTGGGACAAAGAACTCCTTTGCCTGTGGAGGATATTATTCATCTGCTGTCTTTTTGCCTCAAAACCACGAAATTTACATATAACGGCACCTACTGGAAACTTTGATGTCAAGTGTAATAAGAGCGGCTGTCTATGGAAAGGAAAATTTCACGAGCACGAGCAGCACTTGAAAACGTGTGGAAGATTTCAAACGCCGTGTGCCAATGATGGGTGTGGAGAGATGGTGGCAAGGGAGAGGATGGCAGCACACACTGCGCAATGTCCAAAGCACAAACTCCCTTGTCAGCAATGCGGTAAAAACATAACAAGGGAATCTTTCGAGGAGCATACTGCTTCCCTTTGCTCAAATAAGAGAGTACTATGCCCACTAAGCTGCGGAACAAGCCTTCCACGGTAAGGTATTGTCGGTTTAATTAAGAAATCAACAGTCAAATGGTTATTTAAGGCCAACAAAATATCCAAAAGTTTCCCCAGCCAGCTTATCCCTGGTCCTTATTTTGATTATTTTGCAGGCTCCACTTAACACTGCATTTAAGCGAGTGCTCAGAAAGAGCGGTCCGCTGTGCGGTTACTGGCTGCACTGCCATAATAAAGCAGAAGAACATGCCACAGCACTTAACAAATGCAGCCGCCACCCACAGTGTTCTGCAGGAAGGAGAGGTCCAGCGTCTGCGGGGCCTGATGCATTTCAAGGTGAGACGCTAGAGTTATAAAAATAATGAGAAAAGATATCATATGAACATGAACTGAACATTCGGTTTCATTTCAGAGAGCCAAACCGAGATGGATTTTGGAAGAAAGAGGAGTGTTCTCCTTCCGCTGGAGGGGAGAGAAATGGAATAACGTGAAGGGGTCACACCTATTCAGCACTGAGTACAGGTGCCCGAATGGGAACAGGTGGAGGGCGCATATACGATTTGCAGGACTTTCCTTGGAACTGGTGTCCGCAGTGACGGCAGTGGTAGTAGGAACGAGGTTAGGGACTCATCTTTATAATTAAGGATAGATTCTCGCTCTGGAACGCAGTACAGAGGATAAATGATCGCTGCTGATAAGCCAAAGTACTTGCATTTAGCTGGCGTATTTTACGACGACTATCAATATCGTAATTTTTCCATACAGGAGTGAGGAAATCTAAAACCATGTCTCCGAACCTAAAAACTGTGAAAAAGAAAATCAACTTTATCATGATTCACCACAGATCATTAATGACTTTACGCTTTATGTCTACAGAATAGTATTGATGCCTGATTCCTGCGAGGAGAAGGTTTTCCCTTTCCCGGCGAAGGAGATAAAGGAGGGGGAAGTAGCAGCAAATATCCCGTGAACTGGATCACATGGACCCAGAAGATATTATGATTGTCAAGTTTGTCTTGACATATTATCTTTTAAATGACAAGTAATTTTCCATTTATTAACTAGGAGAGGTATCGAGGTCGCAAATGATAACGCAAAAAATTGAAATCGTTCATGCAATAGAACAAAAGGCAATGTGATAAGCACAGAACAAACTAACAATGAAATTTAAGAAGTATTTTTGAATGGAAAACATTTTCAGTACTTTTTCATTGAGATCTTCCGCTTTTTTTGCTGTATGTAATACCTCTCTTAGCTCTTATCTGGAACATTACTTAACTGGAAAAGATCTCTTCACGTAGTTGTTAAGATAGAAGCGTGCCGGTGATGTCAAAGCGTTGTTGTATTTTAGGGTTAGTAACGAGTGAGGAATTGAAAAAATAAAGAGTCTGGAAGCTAACTAACTTTTGAGTTTTCAGTCAGCCTCCAGTTTAGTTTAGTTATTTACATTTGAAAAATACCTCTGGGAAACAGAAGTACACTTACAGGAAAAATGTTAAAGATAATAACGTTATGGAAGGAAAGATAGCTACGAGGACAAATACTGAAAGCGATACCAAAATTGTTTAGGTTTTTTAAGTCAAATATGTTTTTTTAAGAATTATGGGAAACACACTCGTCAATTTCCCCCTCTTTATTATGAGTAAGCTCGATTTGTTCGTTTGCTGCGCTGTGTTTCACGTGATAATAAATGATTTGATAAATGCATTTTTCCCCGTTATCTGAACACCCTTGTCCCACTGTCGCAGACGGTCTAACCGGTTTGGTTACAGATCAAAGGCATCCCACACCAAATAAAAGCCGACACGCAGCCTCGCACCAACCCAGTCTGACACGAATTTGAATTTGTCAAAAAAAAAAAACATAAAAAAAAACAAAGTAAAACGAATAAAAACCTTGCCCTGCATAACATGAATTAAAAATAGTTTTTTCTTAACGAACACTAGTGGGCAGCACAAAGAAAGACGTATTGTTGTAGTTTCTCCTTTATTCCAACACGTGTCGCCTCTAGCATTGGAGAGAATATAACTACACATTCGTTAACCTCAGTTTACTTTCCTATGTAAGTGAATCATAGCTGAAAAATCCTGTAAACGGATGTTACAAAAAAAACCGCCTCAATCTATTGCGCGTTATTGTATTTTGGGGGCCATACGATAAGTGCTTATTGCGGTAAACCAATAAACAAAGACTTTGCTTCTTCATAACTCTTTTTTAATTAGGAAGGAAGGTTGATGAGATCAACCCATTTGAATTGGTAAATTTCCTACCGTCAGATGTACGGTCTGCCAATTTTTTTACGGTAGCTAATTTGCCAGTTAGGTCTTTCAGTTGAGTTGTTCCTTATCCATACAGATGTTACAAGAAATGCCTTAATTTATTGAGCGTTGTTATATTTTAGGAGCCGTGCGGTTAGCGCCAATTGTTGTTACTCAATAAACAAAGACTTTGTTTCCTCACAACTTGTTATTAATTAAGAAAAAAATGATCGGTGAGTTCAACAGATTTGATCGGGTAAATTTTCTACCATTGAAAATACAAAAGGCTAGCCTAGCACACGCAGATAATATTTACACCAGATACAAATATATCTTCTATCCTACATGGGAGTACATAACAACCCAATGTTTTTATGAATAAACCTAAATTGTTAGTAATCGTCGTTATAAATGTAATTACAAACTGTTCTGTTTCTGGTAATATCAACTAAGTTGAAATTATAAATTGGCCACCGTAAAGAGTTCAAAAGCTGACGTTTCGAGCGTTAGCCCTTCATTAGTCTGATGAAGAGCCAAGGCTCGAAACGTTAGCTTTTGAACTTTTTAGGTGGCCAATTTACAATTTCAACTTAGTTAATATTACCAAATCACCTTGTTACCCCCACTGACGCAGCACCAGAGTTTCTTTAGAAACTTACCCCCTTTGTTTCTGGTCTGTTATGACGACGGCAAACATACTTCTCCATTATAACAAAGGATGAAAAAAAAATCACACTTACCTTACACAAGGCACTGATGAGGAAGTCGCAAGTTTAAACAATAGGCTGTTTTACCTTGCGCTTAGCAATGATTTAATTGCTTTTGTTCACGATGAGGTCACCCTAAGGGGTTTTATTCATTTGTTCTAAACAACCATGTGAAAAAAAAGATACTTCGCATAAGTGTGATGTAGTCAATTACAAAATAAGAAACTCACAAAATCATCGAAATTTAGACCCGTTTCTCGCTATTGCTAGCTGACTAGACTCCAACAAGGAGATGAAAATAATAAGTCTTTACGTCAGTATGCAGCTTTAGAGCAAGGCCTCACGATAAAGTTTTAAACGGTAGTCGTCAAAAACGTTAATAGTAAAAATATTTTTGGTAACCAGTGTAAGGGAAAAAAAACCTAACCGTTAGCCGTAAAGTGGCCACAATTTTATCCTTTAAACTTACCAGCCATCACCCCATTGGAACCCTCCACTATTTGGTGCATCTTTTTATTACTGTTGTTCATTTATTATTTCTTTTTGAAAGTTCAACCTCAATCAACGCCGGTAGGCCGGTTGCCGAACACTGTTGCAACGGCACTAAGTTAACGCGTCATCGTTTAAACTCCATAAAAATCCAACCCACACTTAAAATGGGACTAATTCGGTAATCACCTTGGCCTGTTGAAGAGATTAAACTGAAGGCGTTATCCAAAGATGGCAGGCTTTAAATTGTGAGCGAAGGTATCGTTTTTTTACCGCACGAGATAGTAAAGTAATTATTTTGTACAATTCCTCTCCGCTTAAAGAACTGAGTATATGCCCAAAATTCGCATTTCCATTTCAATGATAATGAATAATTTTTAGTTTGTGCGCACAAATATTGCAACTTCTCCTTTTTAGTGGGCACGGTCAATTTTAAATAAACGTCATCTTTTTTTTTTTTTTTTAAACGCAGCGACCATCTTAACGCGCGGGGCTGACATAAATGTATTTCGTATTTAATTGAAGAACAACAACGGGGAAAAGGCGCTTTTCGGAGATAACCTATAAGGGAACTTGCTATCGATTACTAGCTTTAGTCCCTCTTTCATCGGGCGCGTGCATTGGCACAAACGTCCTTTAATCGATCTCCTTTTCAACTTATATAGTAACAACTTTTACATGCGTCTGCATGCTGCTACATAAAACTGTCATATAAGTTGCAAGTGTTCATAGCACAATTTGGATTTTCACTTGACTGCTACGTGATAAATAAACCGACTTAAGAAAAAAAAAACTTCAAAACAACACTAAAAGTACCGTGGGTTACAATAATAATTATCGACGTACTTAAGGTGTTGTTTTAGAACGCACTTTTCCCATTCGATGTAGAAGACCTCTTTGATGTTAATTCAAAACTTCTAGAAGCAAGAGCATCCACCATAAAAGTCGCATCTATACGCGTCTATATATTCAGTGGAGAAGAATGCTTAAACCGGCCATTTTAATTTGTTCAAAAACGATAAAGGGTCTTTCCTTAACAATACTGTACAGGCGCTGCTGAGGATGCATAAAAAGAAGTGTGAGATCAAACAGTTTTTTCGGGGAGTTTCCCAGAGTGCCACTTGGTAAACTCCTGCAGAAGGTTTATTTCTTCTGAGGACTCCCAGCGACGAATTTCCAGATACCTGGATTTAAATACAAGCTTGATAAGAAAATTAGTAGGCACTTACAGGATGGCTGCCCAAGAAACCTTCAGGACAGGCCAATCACGCCCTTTGGACTGGTGTAAGATGCGACGAGAGTAAATTAAACCACTAATCAAAGCTAAAAATCACTATTTTTTCAAGTATATACTAACACGTTTAATAGCGTCGTAGAAGCGCTCTGATCGGCCTGCACTCAAACTTTGAACATCCTTTGCTAATCGCCTCCGAGCAACTTGCCCACTATTGGCACACAAAAATTATGGCAACCATTTATAGCAGGAATAAATGAGTTTAAAAAAATCACCTTTTTGTGCCATATTATATTACTGATATAGTACATACTAGGCAAATGTTCTCCTCCAATCATTTCAATGTTTTTGAAATATAAATATTTTCATAACCTTACTGTTCCATGATTTTCTGGAACATGTGGTTCGCAAGCCGAAGTAGGTGGGAATGTGACAACAAAAAGCACTCAGGGCGCTTTAATATAAAAATTATTTCATACAGGTGAATGAGAATTACACATAGCTGGGATAAAGCCTAAAGCAAAATATTAATGGGACAAAAATCATCCATCTGAAATATATATATTTTTTCATTATTTCAGAACAACTGGGGAAGACGTGCACAAAGGTACACATGGGTTGTTGGGATTGTTACGACACAACATTTACCTGCAAAAAGCTACTTCGATGAAGTGGAAAGACGAGATATGGCCACCCTCCATCCCATCATTTCAAGGTGTGTTCTCTCTGGAACCGAAGTGCACTCGGATGACTTGGCCTCCTACCGGCAGACGGACCAAAGAATTAACAACATAAATGCACATCAAATGATTGTTCACCGACTCAACTTCGTTGACCCAGTCACTATGGGGTTGACACTCAAGAAATCGAGTCCTGCTGGAACAGTTTAAAATTGGGCCAGAAAACACGCCGGAGGATAAGGAGGGAAGACTTGCAGTCCTACCTCGACGAGCAAATGTGACGTCGGTGGAGAGCGGGAACCGCTCAGCAATCCATGCAGAACTTTTTGGCCGTTGTAGCCAATCAATATCTAGTTGATAATCCGGTTTTGTAAATACGCTAAGGTTTTTACTTTCAGTTTTGGGAGAGACAGGTAAATAAACAATTAAGCTCTGTCCATGACTATGTTGAATAGGTTTTACATAGGTTAGGTCTACTGACCGCACTGGTCCGGAAAGATTTTCTAACGAAACGACGTATTTTTAAAATATGCGATTTCAACTTGAATTTTAACTCATTTTGAAAACCGACCTTTTCGAATTCCCCGATGTTGATTTTTCTTGTAACACTTTTTTTGACGGGATGATAAGGGCTTTACTATACACATCATCTAGCTGCATTTCGTTTTTTTTGCCGTAGATGACAATTATGATAATGCAAAAAAAAAAAAAAAAAAAAAAAACCAGTTTATTAATTTTCATAGATAGAGGCAAAGCTCTTTTTGGATTGTGAGAGAAAAATAACGTTTTTCAAAGCACCTGCGAAAGTGTGGTCGGGGCCTTGATCTTGGAAGTATTTAACGCACAACAATCACAGTGTTCAAAAATAAAACTTGATTGAAAAGTTCAAAATATTGGTGATTCAGTCGTAATCCTTTCTTAGGGAGAAAAATAAAAACATTTTAAAACTAGAGTGCGATACGAATGTTGTTGTGTCGATAGATGACGCTGTTATTAGTCAGAAAAAAGGTGCGACGATATTCAGTTTTCTTTTACCGCTTCATATGCGTGTCTTTTCCTTTCTTTAATTACCCTCTAAAAAGTTACAGTAAAAGTTCAAAGTAATATCTAAATGCCTGTTGTCGTAGAGAAAGCCGGAACGCACACGAGCGAAAAAAAGGGTGTCCTGATCTTAGGGGAAGAGAATCGCTTAAACAAAAACGGCAGCGTGGGAAAATTTATTTTCAATATTCTCCCCACTTACTTCATATCCTCTCTATGAATCCTGTCTCTGAATCTCCTAAAAAACTTATGAAGTGTTTCGCCGTCGGTATCGAGGTTTTTTTGCACACTCCATCGCACTCCATAAGGTTGGACTCTCCACCAGTCTTTCGTACTCGATTGGCGATCGAGCTCGACTTGTAGTTATCAAGCTCAATTATCAAACGTCGTTTGCTTATCGAGCAGGAATGGTAATCGAGTACGACAAATCGACATCGAGCTCGGTTGCCCAGAAACAAATATTAATCCCAAAGTTTTCCACCTGCTTAAAAGCTTTCATTTGAGAAAATTAGTGAAATGAATCAGCTAGATTTACAACTCGTAGCTTTCAAAGAATTTGGACGAGTTGCGGAAACACCTGTCACAATAATCAAGCGAGATTCAGACCCTACCTCGTTTTTAACCGTCATTTTTGAAATCTCTTATGATGAATTCTTAGAATGTCGTGAAAGTGTAAGTAAATCATGTTATGACTTCCCTTGATGCGAACGTTTCTCGCGAACAAGGGTTTATACGACTCTGTAACATAAAATATTTTTTGTGAGTGCGGCTTTTACAATTTACCATTTCCGGTGTCATTCATTTACTTAACCCTTCAACTCCCAAGACCTCATTAGTAATTCTCTCTTCCGTCTGACATACAATTCTTAAGATGTAATGGGTTCATCTGAAAATGATGGAGAACTGCTTTAACCCTTTAACTCCTATGAGTGACCGAGATGGAATTTCTTCTTACAATGTCAATACAATATCGAGCAGGCAAGTAATGAGAATAAAGAAAAATATCATTTAGGGGATTATGGTCGATCCAATACCAAATTCTCCGAACTAACATCATCAGAATTTTATAGTAAGGAGAATTACTGATGAGATCTTGGGAGCGAAAAGGTTAAGTAACTTGGAAATAGCCTGAGATTACAGTAGTTTTGTATTGCTTTTAATTTTTTAATATGAATTAAGTTAAATTTGCGGAAAATTTCAACTCAATGTTTATTTTGAGTGTATTTTTATTCCTTAGTGTTTACTCGTCATGGTAATTTTGGCCGTATATTACGTTGTTCAATTCAAACGAATGGCTTTTTAACAGATCAGATCTGACTAATAGAGCTGTAAACACGGTTGAGAATCACACCATCTCGTTGGCAAAAGGAATTTACTCAATGAATGTGAATTTGAAAAATCCATGCTACTTTTTTGTAACCGTGATGTTTGAGGGGAGTTTTTGCGAACCTCGAACTCGAACCCTTAGTGCGTGGAACGTTTCAGTAGCTCATGTTTTGATTTCCAATGATCCGCAGTTTTCCCCAAAACTGGGATTTGTTAGAATTTCTGAAATATTGAATATCTTGTGCAACTACGGTTTTTAGCATTTACCGTTTTATCGTTTGATACATTTCATTACCAACCCTGAAAGTGAAGTCAAACTAATTAAGACACCTGGAAATCATCAACGATTGAAATTTGTAACTGCTCTGTCATGAAATGTGCAAAACGTTTGTCAGAATTGTTTGAAATCCCCTGAAAGTGAATTAAAATTAATTAAGACACTTGGAAATCATCTGCGATTGAAATGTGTAATAGCTCTGTCATGAAATGTGTAAAACGTTTGTCAGAATTGCTTGAAATTGGAAATAAATTACAACCTCGAGTACCTTTTTTTCATCACCTGACAACTCGACTGAATGGTTACAGTTACCGCAGTTTTTTAACAGAATTTTCATCGCTAAATTCGATTTAGTAAGAGGTGACCACAGATCAGGTTGAAGATTTCTAATGCATCACCTATTTTAACTGTTGCAGCAGAAGCTGAAGTTTATTGAGATATTTTCGTTCAGAAAAGGAAAAAATTAAAAGATACCGCTGGAATAATTAAGAAGAAATTATCCACCTTAAAGATCAGTGCGTTGATGTTTTCGTAATAATATCTCAGATAAAATCCTGGTCACTTACCTATTACGGATATGCTAAGGATACAACCACAACGATGAACTTAACTTAATACCTCCAATCTATGATTCAAAAGCTGATAATGCATTTTAAGATCATGGTCCAATAAAAGTCTTCTTACCACATAGCTTTGAAATTAGCATTATTTGAAAGAGATACAAAATTTTACCACCTGCTTAAAAGCTTTTATTTGAGGAAATTACTGAATGCTCATTCGGCTAAGATTACAATTGACAGCTTAAAAAGCGTCATCTCATGACACAGTGTCAAAGAATTTGGGCGGGTTACGAAAAAACCTGTTACCATGATCAGTCTATATTCGGACTATAAGTCTTTTTTTTTTATTTATCTTTGAAATCTCTGTCGATTATTTCGTAAAGTGTCGTGAAAAGTTTCAGTAAATCATGTTTTGACTTCCCTTGATGCAAACTTTTCTCGCGAACAAGGGTTTATTTGACTCTCTACAACAATGAGGAAACACATTTTGTAAGTTTGGCTTTAACGATTTTCTAATTTAGCGTGTCATTCTTTTACCTATCCTGAAAATAAAGGAGAATTACCTGGAATAAATTTGGAATTTTTTTGTCAATATAAGTTTAGTTTTCTGGACTTGAAATACTAGGTCAATCTTATTTTTGAGAGCCTTTTTTCCGACAGTGTTCACTAGATCTTACGTGGGATTTTTGACAGTATGTCTCATTGCTCTATCGAGTCCAGTTCGAGTTGACAAGAGTTGAGCTAAAACATTTGATGGGTTTTGAAAACACTTGTCAATGCAATCAATCGAGATTTAGATTGTAGGTCCATTTGTATTTCAAAGTTTTCATTTTTTGGTGGCCTGTTAATCTTACTGCAGTCACTTGTAATCGGTTGTTCTCAGGGTCGCTGTAAACCATTATTAACTGAAACAAAATATTTTATTATCATCTTTAGCGATATCTCTCATTACATTTTGTGTCAGCGTCGTCGGATTAAAAAATTTTCTGGAAAAATTTGTTTTGCTGAATCATAAAGGTAAAGCATTCATCCCATAGTTTCAAAGAACAAAATCGTTTTGCTTTAGAAGAAAGGAGGGCTTTCCATTGTGTGAAATATAACGAATTAGGAAAATTTATTACATGACTCAAGCACAAATTTGCTTTGTTTGGTTTGTTTGCCTTGTTTTTTTTTATAATTCAAGAGTCTGGTCATCCGCAAAAGGAAAATGAGGAGATGAAAAGCACTCAGCTCGGTTTCATCTTTAATCCGCCTCTTTTTGGTACAGTGCTGTGATTGTTCGCAGTTCCATGTTCATGGTTTCATTTTTCAATTGTAAAAGATTTCTTAGCTGTGAAATACGTGTGACGATGGGCTTACCGAGGGGAATTCGATCAATCTTGAATTATTTGCCAAACTGATGTGTTAACAACGAACCTGGAAACAACAACGTACCTCTAATGGCAGATCGAAACTAACCATTTTATGGCTGATAAAGCCTTATTGAGTCTTAGTTTCACGTGATCCGCCATTGAAATGAATTTTTTTGTTTAATGGCTCTATCGGATTCCATCCGAAGGAGTTAAACTACTTCCCCTCGAACATCTTCTTCAGAAACATTAAATTCACAACTTAACTTTAACTTCACTTTAACCCCCAACAACGTAGGTTAAACCACCGTAGAAACAACAGAGTGTGTCTATTGGCACGGCAAGCTTCTAGCATCAGTAACGCTAGAACTTGGAAATTTACTAGAATTTACTAAAAACGCCCAAGAATCCATCATTAGCAAGATAAATAGATCTATAGGCTGAGTTAAATTCTTCCTTAAAAAAGGTACTACATGTACGCTGATTCATAGCGTTGATTTCATTTTACTGCTCAGAAGGTTTTTTCCATAAGTTTATGATTCATTTTTGTTTCATTACCCACTTTGCACTAAGATGATTTGATCTCTTGGTGTTTCGCAAGTAGGACTATGATGAGTTTCCTTTGCGCCAGTCACAACGTTTAATCATGGTACGTGGATCAATGTTGATACTGCAAAAAGCGGAATTAAATCATGGCTGTAAATTGGCTAAAAATTTTTCAAGATAAAGATTGTTTTGATAATGGTTTGCTTAATTTCGCCTCTTACCGATTTCTAGTATCCTCGCGGTTACTTGCCAAGTCCAGATTTGTCGATAACTGAAGACGAACTCTTTGCCAAGCTTACGAGTGGGCTTAAAGTGACCAGGAGTACGAAAATATTACTTAAATTGTTTGAAAAATAGCTTTTACACATAAGTTATCAGCTTCAACGACCAGAAAGAATTTAAAAGCTTTAATGGTTGTGGGGTTACAAGGTATTTACACTAAGATTAGGTTTACATCTAGTCATTTATCTATATCGCATGCAGTTCACCTGAGAGGGCTAACCAGGAGAGATTGGGAGAGCGTGGTTGTAAAAACTGAACTGTGAGGTGCATGTAATCATAACTCGCAGTCTCTGAGATTTTTTGAAACAATTACTGTGATCTTAAAACAAGGACTTGTTGAAGCAAAAAAGTCAAATAATCTATTCCTAAACTTGTTGCATAATGAATGATTCGATATGTTTTTGGTAAATATATGTTATTTTCGGGCTGCGAGATCTGTATAGGGTAAAACTAGGACCAGAGTCTTTAAATACGGGCGTATTTTCAGGACTAAAATTTCAGCCGAAATTTCCTGCGACTGGCATAATAAGTTTTTCACTGCATTATTAACTTCATTGTTTTTCTTAGTCTTTTACAATATACCAAACAGCAATGATGCAATACTCTCTAAAACAGCAGCAAAACTGGTTCATATTGTCCAAAGAGCACAAGGCAATTGGGATAATGTTTTATGGAAGACAGAAGTTAGTGGGTTACTGTAAGTTATATTGAGGCCTGACGATTTTTCTCAGAATTATTCTCAGGATAATTCTCAGGAATTTTTCTCAGGAATTCTCAATTTTATTTCATTTTTTTGAATTATCGAGTCGTGATTATGAAACAGAAAAAGGGGAAGCAGCGTAATGAAAAGTGTTTGTTCGGTTAAGACTTAGGTTCTGGGAAGAAAACTTGAGCCCATGAAAAACTGGGCTCTGTTCGGTATTTTCTAGAGTTTTCTTCATCATTTATTCATTTCGAACAAAAAGCAACAAATTACAATACAAACTGTACTTACAACTGTTGAATTAAAGTAGTTTGGAATTTGCATGGCTTTTGGTCGTGAGAAGTGGTTCCAATGAGCAAGTCATTGAAGATATCGTAGTCAGAATATTGAAACTCCGAGATATAAAAAAAATATTCTAACCTTGGATGAGCCGTTGAGCAATGACGGATAAGAAATGATTCGTGTTATGTGCCATCCTCACTATCCTACAATTGCTCTTTATCGTTGTTACTGTAATCATAGACTACGTCAACATCTATTACAATTACGTCAAGGTCATTGTCACTGACGTGTGTGATAAACTCTTAAGCTGCACAGTACCTTTCACCGTGATTATGATTGTTCTTCTCACTGTCGACGACGTCACCATTTCTATTTTTTTCTTTATTACTTTTTCATCTAGTCGAACAAACAGCACAAAATTACATTACAAACCGTACTTACAATTGTTGAACTAAAGTAGTTTAGAATTTGTCTGACTTTTGGTCCAGAGAAGTGTTTTCAATGAGATATCGAAATCAGAATAATAAACTTCAAGGTATTCAAAAAAGTTCTGACCTTGGATGAGCCGTTGAGCAATGACGGATAAGAGACGATTCATGTCGTGTGTTATCCTCATTATCTAACAATTGATCTTCATCGTTGTTACTGTAATCATAGACTAAGTTAACATCTATAATAATTACGTCAAGGTCATTGTCACTGACGTAGGGTAATAAACTCCTAAGCTTCACTGTACCTTTCACCGAGATTATGATTATTCTTCTCTCTGTCGACGACGTCACCATTTCTATGGTTATGTTGCTATTGAGGTAATTGCATTTAGTGCGACCGTCGCTCCTGAATAGTTAGCCGTTAAAACTACACCACCAGTGATGCACCGTCGCTGTTGCTGAAAACAACGTTAACATTTTCGCCTTTATCGATTACTTATGTTACGTTCTTTACGTAACTATATTCAGCAAACCAAGAGCACCCATCATCTAACGCGTAACAAAAAGTCTTCAATGATTCGATGCCTGCCAGTTTTCAAGAAGAAGAAGAAAAACAGTTCGCGATCGCTTGAAGATGAAACGTTTGGTAATACTCAAGGTATTAAAGTTCTTGGAGCTGACGAGGAAATGAAAAAAGAAAATCCAAAATCATCCAATGTAACTCAAATCTTTCATTTTCAAAGTAGTAACCAACAGAAATTGATGGAAAGCACAAAAAAGTTCAGAGACATGGCACAGGGACCTTGGTGTTATTTCCTTTCATAGTGGTCCTTGGCGAGCAAAAAACGCACTGGAAATGTTCACCATCGTTCCTAGCGGTTGATACCTCAGCTTGTGGTAAAAATTTCTTAGTATCGCAAGAAGAACCAAACGACATTCGTTAACAAGACTCCTGCCATCGCAAAATTTGAATATGTTGTTCCTTTTAACATTGGTCAGAAAATTTGTTCGACAGACCGCTTCTACGGTTTTTAAATTTGTCTCTGAGAAGTGAGCGAGCCAAGACGATCGCTCGGTTTGGCTTTGAGTGCTTAATTATATTACCTGTGAGCAGTCTCCATGCACGGTTCAATTTCATGTTCTCGGTATGTTTTCGTCTGAAATTTTTACATTGTCTCAAAACCAAAGAAAGATAGACAAAGGGACCAAGTGTCAGTCATTTTAGCTGATTCTCTTAATTATCATAGTGCTGAGGGTTCATCTCGAAAAAATTTAAACGTAATGCTTTGTAACACGTTGCTCTAAATTGACGAATTAATGAAATGAAAATATGATTTAAGCTCGAACATTGTTGCATCATTTCGAGGATCCCACAGACTTTCTTTTCTCTTTTTTTATGTAAAAAATGAACAGAAAACTGACGTGCACGAAAAACAAGGAAGTGTTCTGTCGAAGGTGAAGAGAAAGTACCATGCAATGAGAACTTGTGGACGAGTGTTGAATTTGACAAGCAAACAAATTTTAGCGAGAGCTACAGCCAAACATGCTATGCAGCCCTTTATTTGAGTTGTCATGCATTCTTTCTCTATTTCCATCATGGCTGAGGTAAAGATAGGTGGATGAAGATGGATCGGGGAAGATTGGTCCTGAATACTGTGGACTGGATTTGATCAGGGCGGATTGACAAGGATAAGAGTGGACTGAGGTGAATCGGGACGCGGTGACCGGCACAGCTGTTCTAGAATTCACCATTAATAGCTGTCTGTACATAAAAAGGAGTTTGGTTCCAAAGTTCTTTTAATGATCTCTCGTTATCATTTCGATGTCTTATTGCCAAGGCAACAATGACCTATTCCTTAAGAAAGACCATTAATCATAAACATAATTGGGAGTTTATTTTTTCAAGCATCGCGGAGACACGTATATGCCAAATAGGAGGACAACTCATCACGAGTCTCTCACTAATCACACTAATCAGTGGTAGTAAGGGGTAGTAACTTATCTACTTTATTCTTAACAGTCTGTTCTCATCAATGATCCCTTCTTTTGATTCTTTTAAAGTGGTTTATTGTTCTCAGGTCGTCGACATTCCTCTTCCCCTGGGAACAAATTAACTTCGGCCGTTGGCGGTGTCTTAAGGAGCTCCTCTAGTCCGCGCACGCTCATTTCTGTTTGGAGAACCCTCGATCTTTTGTTTTGATTGTTGCTCATCACTGCAAAAGATTCTGCTCTTTTCGCCCCACCCGGCACCTGCCACATACAGCAACCAGCTGTCCAAATAGAACGAGGAGTTACAAGCGTTATTGTACCTTGCACAAACGCATCCCTCTGATAAGGCTTGGGAATTTGATTTGTAAGATCCTGAACAGGTTTCTCCTCTGGACCAATGAGTAGGCCATTTTCTGATCTGCCAGTCAAAAGGTAGAGGGTTCCATCTTTCTTGCCACAATCGTCCTTAGCATAATTTTCCACTTTTGACTCAAACTTCGTCAAAAAGAAGTTCGACGCTGCAAACTGAGGTACGCCATTAGTAAAAGTATAGGTGGCGGCCATGAATTTTTTGTCAAAGGAATTTATCGCTGAGGGATTCAAATGACCTTTGGTTAATGCTTGGTTTGGACTTCTCGGTTGTGTGGTGTCTGCGATTGCTTCTTTGTAGGCAATGCTAACACCAGGAACGCCTGTGAACACAGATGATTTTGAACGATAAACAAAAAGATTCTGATAAGATGTGTATTGTACACCGGTCTTTTAAACCAGCATCTGCTCCTCTTGTATAACCGTGGGAATATGTATTCTAGTTTGGTGTTTCGTCAAGCAGGAGATATACTGGAGATCACACACTTGTTTGCCCCACAGACCAAACATAGGTAGCCACTCGGTAATGCATAGTTCTTATTTTCGCGCTACATAGCATTTTCGTTATATCATTGGTGCTTGATTGCTTAGCTTTACCTGCTGGAAAAGCAGAGGGCGTATACCAGTTCTGCAAAGAGTGTTAGTTTAGAGAGGAGGAGAGAAGGGTTAGTGCGTGGTAAGGGGTAAGTGTTTGTAACTTTAATGACTAGTCAAAGTGCGAAATTAAAACCGCTTGAACTGTGAATTTTTTTTGTTTTGTGCGATGCTTGGAACTTAAAGTTGTTTACACTATTTTTCGTGATGCGTTATTTCTACTTTCTAATTTCTACTTAATTCTACCCCCCCATTTAGCAGATCGTAAACTGATCGAAAACTGACTTAAATGATTTGGAATCAAGGAATACTCGACTTTGAGTGATAAAATTATGTAGTCTTTTCAGCTTGCTATATTGTTTGTAATTTGTTGAAAAATAAGGCTTAAAAAAGGGCATCAAAATACATTCTGACATGTACGCTCACGATAAGGTCCCCATACGACAACGTGAAGGTCGATCTTGAATAATCTGTGGTAGTCATTGGACATTAATTGCAGATTGATTCAGTCCACATAATAAAACCTATTCGGGCAAGGGACTTTTGGAAGGAAGAAAGGCTGGGTGGAATATGTTAGTTGGTTCGATGATGACGTACTGCTGTTCCACATTCAATATTTAGTGGATTTTCGATGGCGATCTGCAATCTGGGTATTTCTCTATTTTATTCCACCAACCTTTCTTCCTTCCTTAGGTCCCTTGCCTTAACAGGTTTTACTATATGGACTGAATCTGCAATTAATGTTTAATGACTATCTCCAAACCTGGAGGGTCCCTCCACCTTATTCCACCCAGCCTTCCTTCCTTTCCAATGTCCTTCGACTGAACAGGCGTAACTTTGTAAGCTGAATAAAACGGTGTATTGGTGCTTAGATCAAAGAGAGAAAAAAAATAAGGTGGAGTGTCTGGAGGATCATTAGGCAGCGCCTGCTGGATTTCGATCCCTTGAGAAGTACCAGGTAGCCCTTTTGGAGGACTACCACCAGCAAAGAATGACGGTTGAACACTTCTTTTTTCTGGAGGGGAAGTCACAGATCCTTTTAAAAGCAGATATTGGTAAAATCAGACGAGGAACAAAGTTTTAAATACATCTGAATAAATCGGATTTATTTCAGAAACTGATGTAAGATTGATTTCAATTGATATGAGGAGTTGATGGAAAAACCTTTATAAATGTGTATCAGTGGAGTCAACGGCTGAACTTGCCGTGTACTCAAGTTTTCTGAACTCAATTTAACACTGCAGAGCTCAGATGATAATGCATCAAACGGTGCGAGTATTATACCTGTTGAAGTCTTATACCCCAATAACACTAGCAAAAAATGTTTATAGTTAAACCGGGTTTAACTGAATAAAAATCAGAAACAGAGAACTGAGAAACTGAATTCAGGTTTAAAGTTGTCAAACAAACATCGATTTTTAAGCATGTAACTTTTATGAGGAAAACATTTTTAGACCATATTAACAAAACAGCTTTAAAACCTGTTTGAACTTTGGTCTGAAAGCGGGGGCATTAGTTTGATCATGATTTGATCCCAAGAATATAAAGCTGAGGATCAGTATGGTGACCACAGCGTATTTTATTGTGTTTCATTACTTGGCACTTACCAGAGGTACTTTTCGAAAATATAGTCTTAAACTGTACAAGGATAGAAAAAACAAAACACCAAAAGGATGTTGTCTTCATTTTGTCCGGTCTTTCTGGCTATTTCTAAGTTAATAAACATAAATAAAGTGAATTACTCAGAGTATATTGATTAGTACCCTTCAAACCCATTATATATTTCTCTTTACGCCCGATCAGCTAGAGTTGGTCTCGTACACTGTATTACAGAGCAGGATACTCTTCAAACCCATCAGGTATTTGTGTTCACGCCCGATTGGCTAGAACAGGTCACGTTCATCGTAGGACATAATATAATAATCTTCAAATCCATTAGGTATTAAAAACCCTTGTAATTGGACAGGCCAAGTAGGACAGTTAAGCCGCCAATAAAATATTGCAAGGAGGTTTGAGCCATCAGCCAGTACTCATTTACCTGGCCGATGCCTGCCAATTAAAATGACGAAGACTTTTCAAGTGATCATTTGATATTTTGAGCAATATTCGGACATAAAAAAAATTTTGGCTAAACATTTATCAATGAGAAGTTTATGTGCTCTTACATAAAATTTTTGCACTCGCGAGTTTCTAATATATTTCTGACACTGTTAACTGATAATCAGACTTCTTTTCGTACAATTTAAGCAGGGTTTCCCTATCTAACCATTTAAAAATAGATTCGCCTTGCTGACTTCTCGGAACAATCTCAGTTACCGCGCTATATTAAAAGGCTTACACAACGTGGTAAGCCCGACTCGACCCAGGAGTTTCTCGGTCAACGAAATGGCGGCGGATTTGAATAAGGTAAACAAAGTTGTCCCTGATATCGTTGTTGCTATCTTGGAAGAAATATCAGCCCCAGAAGTCAAAAAGCTTCTTGTACAAACTGAAAATGGCCCCTGTTTTGACGTAGGAAGCATAATGGGATTTTAATTCAGCGAGAGAAAGTTTCAATTTGGAATGAAGCAGGAGAACTGTCCGAATCGGGTGAGTTGCTCTTTATATTTGGTTGTGTTGTATGTAATTGCACAAGCAAAATTTATCTGGGTTGTTGTTATGGGAAGGTCAGAAAAAGCCAGTATTTTATGAATGAAAGAGCTACATTCTGCAGAATAGCTCTCTTACAGCCTGGGAGTTATCTAAATTTTCCGTCGAGCCCTACTCGTGTTTTTGTGAGCCATGAGTAATGAACTTTTAAAAGTACATCTATTTTAATTACATGGTTACACTAAATGCGTGCTAACTGAAACTTCTGTAAATTTACCAACGTTTTAAAATTCTATGTAATAAAATATATGCAAGCCACAAGTTCATGAAAAAAGTTTTAGAGCTTAGTCATTCTCCTTATCCTTGCACATCCTTCTAAGAGGTATTTATTAAGTGCATACATTTTAAATGTCGTAATAACGCTGATATTTTCTAGCGAAGGAATTCTCACTTTACTTGGTACTTAGACACAAATTAATTTTCTATAGAGAACTTGAAGGGCAGTTATTTAATTTGAATTATAAATGCAGAATGGCTTCTCTTTGCAGTTACACCGTGGATAAACTGATATGGAAAGCTTCTGCAGCTCAGTTAAAAAAGGACTAAAGTTGTATTGTAAAATTGAAAATTAACCTTCTGTCCTTTATTGTCAGATTTTCTTTTCATTCAATAGGGTTTTTTTAATAATCCATACACTCCCTTTTAATGTCACTGTTACATGATAATTTTGTGGTTTTATTGAAAGAAACACGTCGAAACATGGCAATAGTACAATCTGAATAGACGGTCCTCTATACTTCCTTGCTAAATTCACTTAAAAACATGTGGACTTTCTACCCATCACCGATTATATCCCAAGTTCTTTCGAGTTAATGCAAAATTCGAGATGATCATGTTTAACACACACACACACTAAAAAAAAAACAAATTCATTAATTTATATATACATTTTTTTGCTAGTCTTAACCAGTCTTATGCAATGAAAAAAGAATTGATTTCTTCTCTAGAACCACTTTTGGTCTGTTTTATGATGTTTGCCAATCCATATGAATTCCACGTACATTCAAAACCCTGATCAAAACTTAACCAAAGCAAAATGGTACCCCAATCACAATTAATTCAGCTCTTCGTTCAAAGATCATGTTTAAAGAAAAGAAATTCATTCTTATGGACACAAAAAAGATCTCATCAACTTTAATCACAAATAAAGAGAAATGAACTCACAATTTATAAGAAAAAAAAAAACAAAATAGAGTAAAAGGGAACCTCCGAATACTTAAAACACCAAACTGAGATGTATCTTTACTGTCTTGTAGAATAATGTTCCCAGAAAATCTACCAGACAGTACTCTCACATTAAGCAAGTGCATAAACTGCTAATATTTAATTGATCACTGCAGGGGAAAATACCAAGCAAAATAAAACTCTGGTATCCCAGGTAATCTACTTTTTTGTCATCATTTCTTTATTCAACACTGTATGCATATTGAAGTGTCAGGGGCTGTGTGGAAAAACTACTGAAAATGTGAAATATAAAAACTTTAATATACAATTTAAAAGGGATTTTCTTGACAGCTAGATACAAAAGCATGCATAGTTGGAAGAAGCAACATTAATCACTTGAACTTGAATCACAAACATTCACCAAATGCTAATTTAAGGTTCAGTGAAGGAAATAGAAATTAAAGGAACTAATTTTATGTTTTTACATGTAAGTTATCATACTAATAGTGCTGTAATTGACAATAATTTTGAAGAAGAATTTGTAGGATTTACTACATAGTCACTCTGTACCTTTGATTTGGGTTGAAGGTTACCCAGTGCCCATAATTTAGGTACGTA
The DNA here is from genome assembly GCF_036669915.1 of Pocillopora verrucosa. NCBI lineage: Eukaryota > Metazoa > Cnidaria > Anthozoa > Scleractinia > Pocilloporidae > Pocillopora > Pocillopora verrucosa. Next base: position 15,195,176 of record NC_089315.1, on the reverse strand, counting down.
CTCACTTGGTACTTTTAATATGGGTTTGGAATCATCTGCTTACTTTCATTGGGATGCTTGATCATCGTGTCCTCATAGTGTGATTACATGATCAACCACATTAGCCACAATGTGAGTACATGCTCACCCACCTCCCTTTATTTGGTTACATGATCCATATGTTCCTATAATTTGGATACATATTCACCCAAACCATGATTTGTGTGCATGCCCAACTGCTGGGTACAGTGCATGATAATCTTGTAGCCTTGACCCATTAACTCCCAGAGGTGATTTGCATGTTACTTTCCTTTGTGATATCCATACATTATCCAACAAACAAATCACCTAACAGGATTTGCAAGGTAGTAGAAACATAATTTTGCCAGCATTGAAGTAGCATGTCGTGACGATAGCGAAACGGACCGAGTTGAAGCCTTGGCTTAAACAATCCACCAAGCTAAGAAAATTTATGGCACAAAAATAATGGCACTCTCGGTCCGTATTCTGATTCTTACACTAAATATTTTTGCTTTCGAAATGAGGAAGGCAATCTTTTAGCTCTATAACTTGAATCGAAGTATGCTTTAGAGATTTGGAGAATTCATTTGGAGAGTTTCATTCTTTAGGTAAAGTTCAGATCCCTGGTGCTGCTGTTGATAACAACGTCAATATGCCTTGGTTAAACTGAGGATGAATGATCCTCGCTACTGGTCTGATCTGCTACTGTGTGGTTATCCATAGTGCCACAAGCTTATGACCTAGAAGCGTCTAAACTCCCCTATATTGCCAAACACAAGCTGGGGTTCATCATCATAAAAACTCACAACTGATTACAAAGAGGCATTGAAAAGCTTAAAAAAATGAAAGATTCAACTATAATCTTTACAACGGGATGCACCGGATAAGTTATGGTAATTGATTTCCCTTGAGGGAGTTTGGGATAACATTTTCTGAACAAAGTTTTGAGTTCAACTCCGCATTTAAGTGTAGCGGCCGGTGATAGCGCGGCGGATGCGAATAAATCAACAGGATTCTTTTGACGGTGTTAAATCCCTAATGGAAGGGACTTCCACATGTAAACTTAACTACAGTGAAAATAAGCTTCTGAGTTTTTATCGAGGTGAAAGGATATTTCAACATTTCAATCCTTGTGCTTTCAAGACAGCAAGAAGATGAAAAACCTGGCATGCAGAAACAAGTCGCGCTTACCAGGTAATCGTGTGCTTTCAGAAACCTATGCCCAGTAGATTCAGTGCGCTTGAATCCTTGTTTACTAGAACTCACGGTCAGAAAATTGCGTGCATTTGTGTTGAAAATTTCTTAAATTCTGAAATTGTACGGTTTAAAAATGAAAAATTCTGTTGAAAAATACTTGTGGGAAATACCGCTTAAAAATAGTATCAACTGTTCGAAAAAATTACAATTTTTTTGCATTTATGAGTCCCGTGTGGTAGATTTACACTGCTTGAATTGTTGCTCATTAGAATTTATGACCAGAAAATTGCGTAGGTTTTTAGGCTTTTAAATATTGAGGGCGTCTCACGAAATTGAATTCTTTTTTCTCTGCAACGCGAGCAGTTGAAACTGAATTTTCCCGTGAGGTAGATCGTGTAAAACGCTTGAAATGTTAACTTTACGGTTCGCATCCATTTATAAATAAAAGTTTGGCGGGCTTTCTATACTATGGTCGAGTTTGCGGTCTGAAAACTGCAATTTCATAATGTATTCCTTATTAGTACCGTACTAAAGTTTCACTTATTACGCTTTCAGAAAACGTTAAAGATACACAATCCTATGTTAAGAAGTAAATTCTGTTTGGCTCGCTCACGCATTAACAAATCCCAGTTCTTAGTCAAACATAATCGCTTCGGGATTATAAGCGTCTGATGATGCTTTTATAGCAATTTCCTTCCCAAAATAAAGTTTGATAGCGACAATCTTAAATTTCCGAAATTCTTCAATGATTGCGCCGTGTTCCATCCTGTAATTTACTGAAGTCTAAAATACCATACCGACGTGCAAAGAATTAGAGGATATGTTTATTTGACACCTTCGGCTTCAGATGTGATTATCCTAGGACCTTAAATTTACAAGAATTATCTAAGATCGCCTAAGAATTTATTATGAAAGTGATAATTTGGTTTCATCAATTTTGTTGATTGTGTGAATTCGCCACCATAAAGAGATTAGAAAGCTGACGAAAAACCTTTGTTCGCAAAGCGTTACCTTTAAAGTGTCTCTACGGTGTCCAATTCACGTCATCAACTCAGGTTATAAAAACAAATTTATTTGTAATACCTTCCACCGACACAGCGCCCCAATTTGTTTAGGAACTTATCCTATTTATTAAAATTACATTTTGATTATAGAGTAGATTTATTGAAGCAAAAATGGGCACTACTGTGTAATCTAGGTCCTTATACCTTAATTAAAATGCGTGATGGTAAATGGAATCTCTTTTTAAAAGAATGCAAAATACATTTTATAAAAAAATTTAACATTACAACCCGTATTTAACTTAAATTCGTCCAGATCATACTAAAAAGTGTTGTATAAATTCGTGTCAATAAAAGTAGTGGTCTCTTACCAGGTTTTAGAATCAGCGGCTATTTCTCAAGTCCAAATTGTTGAGAAATGAAGCTGAGGCACAGAATCACCAGAGTGAAGGAAAATTCGTTCTTGACTGTTGAAAAATTAGCTATTACAAGTAGTAGCAGGTTCAACCAGCATTAGTTAAAAGGCTTTTCTGTGAAACGAAGAAAAGCGTGACGACTTTGATCTGATTCTGATTGGTCAATTGTGCACAAACTAATCACAAGAACAAGCGAGGCACCTGAATTACCAGAGTGAAGGAAAATTCGTTCTTGACTGTTGAAAAATTAGCTATTACAAGTAGTAGCAGGTTCAACCAGCATTGGTTAAAAGGCTTTTCTGTGAAACGAGGAAAAGCGTGACGACTTTGATCTGATTCTGATTGGTCAATTGTGCACAAACCAAGCACAAGAACAAGCGAGGCACCTGAATTACTTTAAACACAACATTATTCTCCTATTCACGGTTTTCGAGTTCGACCTTATTGAAAGTTCATCGAAGGAAATCAGACAGTCGAGAATCATAAAGTTTCTTTCGTTTTAAAAAGAACATTTCTTGTTAAAACTGTAATCATGGATGAACCTTTCTAAGATATTTTGTAATCTGACACAAGACCTATTAGAGCACAAAACTAAGGGGGGTTGTTAGCCTAGCATGTTGCTCCATGAATAATTAAAATCGGGTGTCGGATTAGATTGCGCTCTGTACTCAAGATTTGATTGGAGTCCTGAAAGCAACTTTGAAAGAAATTTGAAAGGACATCTTGAGCTAAATGATAATTATCACGGCAATTTTTTGCGTCAGGCTTGTTTGAAGATTGACTTCGTATAATTTAAAATATTGCTGGAAAATATCAACGCATTTTCTCACAAGAAATATCACAGGAAGGAAAAGTTGTTTGAAAAGGTGTTAATCATCATTTGCCTCTACTCGGGGCACTGACTTCCGCCATTTTACCGCTACCGATGCTCGTTTCAGTTTACGTGAATTTTCTACATTAAAGAAGCAACTCTAGGCGAAAAAACTTAACCGCGTTTCTAAGTTCACTATAAGGTATCACTGTCTGACACATAAGGATGGTCACTTTTTGGTCGATGTGCCACCTCTTGCACGGTCCTGAAAAAAAGTAGCTCATAAATGGCTTCCAATTTTTGAAATAAATCGATCAGCAACACAAATCTCCGTGTGTATGAAATAACACTTACCATACTTGAACCATAGTTACCTTGCAAAGTGCGCAGGAACGATTATACACTCGTTGTGATGCATCGAAAAAACAAACGAGTGAGCGCAGCGCACTTTCCATGGAATAATCTTTATATAATGATGAGCCGAACTTCCAAGGTAACTGGTTTAAGTAAGTTTATGATATTCTTTGGACTTCTCGTCTTATATAATTTGGAAAGCCGGAGTATCAAGTTACTCCGCCTGCTTAAAAGCTTCAAACTGAGAAAATTATTACAGAAATGAATGAATAGCCTACAAGAACATTGTCTCACATCAATCTTTCATAGACTTTTGGTGGGTTTTGAAAACAATTGTCACCATCATAAATACAGATTTAGAATCTAGGTCAATCTTAATTTATTTCTTTTTTATTATTTGGTGGCCCTTGAACTTTACTGCAGTGGGGTTGCTGAAAACCATTGTTGACTGGAACAAAAGATATTGTCATCATCTTTTAGCAATACCTCTCTTTTTGTGTCGACGTCGTCGGATCAAAGCTTTCTTCAGGAAAACTTCAGAAAATTGCGTGCATTTGTGTTGAAAATTTCTTAAATTCTGAAATTGTACGGTTTAAAAATTAAAAATTCTGTTGAAAAATACTTGTGGGAACAACGCGAGCAGTTGAAACTGAATTTTCCCGTGAGGTAGATCGTGTAAAACGCTTGAAATGTTAACTTTACGGTTCGCATCCATTTATAAATAAAAGTTTGGCGGGCTTTCTATACTATGGTCGAGTTTGCGGTCTGAAAACTGCAATTTCATAATGTATTCCTTATTAGTACCGTACTAAAGTTTCACTTATTACGCTTTCAGAAAACGTTAAAGATACACAATCCTATGTTAAGAAGTAAATTCTGTTTGGCTCGCTCACGCATTAACAAATCCCAGTTCTTAGTCAAACATAATTACTTCGGAGTTATAAGCGTCTGATGATGCTTTTATAGCAATTTCCTTCCCAAAATAAAGTTTGATAGCGACAATTTTAAATTACCGAAATTCTTCAATGATTGCGCCGTGTTCCATCCTGTAATTTACTGAAGTCTAAATACCATACCGACGTGCAAAGAATTAGAGGATATGTTTATTTGACACCTTCGGCTTCAGATGTGATTATCCTAGGACCTTAAATTTACAAGAATTATCTAAGATCGCCTAAGAATTTATTATGAAAGTGATAATTTGGTTTCATCAATTTTGTTGATTGTGTGAATTCGCCACCATAAAGAGATTAGAAAGCTGACGAAAAACCTTTGTTCTCAAAGCGTTACCTTTAAAGTGTCTCTACGGTGTCCAATTCACGTCATCAACTCAGGTTATAAAAACAAATTTATTTTTAATACCTTCCACCGACACAGCGCCCCAATTTGTTTAGGAACTTATCCTATTTATTAAAATTACATTTTGATTATAGAGTAGATTTATTGAAGCAAAAATGGGCACTACTGTGTAATTTAGGTCCTTATACCTTAATTAAAATGCGTGATGGTAAATGGAATCTCTTTTTAAAAGAATGCAAAATACATTTTATAAAAAAATTTAACATTACAACCCGTATTTAACTTAAATTCGTCCAGATCATACTAAAAAGTGTTGTATAAATTCGTGTCAATAAAAGTAGTGGTCTCTTACCAGGTTTTAGAATCAGTGGCTATTTCTCAAGTCCAAATTGTTTAGAAATGAAGCTGAGGCACAGAATTACCAGAGTGAAGGAAAATTCGTTCTTGACTGTTGAAAAATTAGCTATTACAAGTAGTAGCAGGTTCAACCAGCATTGGTTAAAAGGCTTTTCTGTGAAACGAAGAAAAGCGTGACGACTTTGATCTGATTCTGATTGGTCAATTGTGCACAAACCAATCACAAGAACAAGCGAGGCACCTGAATTACTTTAAACACAACATTATTCTCCTATTCACGGTTTTCGAGTTCGACCTTATTGAAAGTTCATCGAAGGAAATCAGACAGTCGAGAATCATAAAGTTTCTTTCGTTTTAAAAAGAACATTTCTTGTTAAAACTGTAATCATGGATGAACCTTTCTAAGATATTTTGTAATCTGACACAAGACCTATTAGAGCACAAAACTAAGGGGGGTTGTTAGCCTAGCATGTTGCTCCATGAATAATTAAAATCGGGTGTCGGATTAGATTGCGCTCTGTACTCAAGAAATGATTGGAGTCCTGAAAGCAACTTTGAGAGAAATTTTGAAGGACATCTTGAGCTAAATGATAATTATCACGGCAATTTTTTGCGTCAGGCTTGTTTGAAGATTGACGTCGTATAATTTAAAATATTGCTGGAAAATATCAACGCATTTTCTCACGAGAAATATCACAGGAAGGAAAAGTTGTTTGAAAAGGTGTTAATCAACATTTGCCTCTACTCGGGGCACTGACTTCCGCCATTTTACCGCTACCGATGCTCGTTTCAGTTTACGTGAATTTTTTACATTAAAGAAGCAACTCTAGGCGAAAAAACTTAACCGCGTTTCTAAGTTCACTATAAGGTATCACTGTCTGACACATAAGGATGGTCACTTTTTGGTCGATGTGCCACCTCTTGCACGGTCCTTAAAAAAAGTAGCTCATAAATGGCTTCCAATTTTTCAAATAAATCGATCAGCAGTATGAAATAACACTTACCATACTTGAACCATAGTTACCTTGCAAAGTGCGCAGGAACGATTATACACTCGTTGTGATGCATCGAAAAAACAAACGAGTGAGCGCAGCGCACTTTCCATGGAATAATCTTTATATAATGATGAGCCGAACTTCCAAGGTAACTGGTTTAAGTAAGTTTATGATATTCTTTGGACTTCTCGTCTTATATAATTTGGAAAGCCGGAGTATCAAGTTACTCCGCCTGCTTAAAAGCTTCAAACTGAGAAAATTATTACAGAAATGAATGAATAGCCTACAAGAACATTGTCTCACATCAATCTTTCATAGACTTTTGGTGGGTTTTGAAAACAATTGTCACTATCATAAATACAGATTTATAATCTAGGTCAATCTTAATTTATTTCTTTTTTATTATTTGGTGGCCCTTGAACTTTACTGCAGTAGGGTTGCTGAAAACCATTGTTGACTGGAACAAAAGATATTGTCATCATCTTTTAGCGATACCTCTCTTTTTGTGTCGACGTCGTCGGATCAAAGCATTCTTCAGGAAAACTTAATTTAGCTTAATCATAAGAGAAAGGAACCAAATTACCCGCTTAAGAAAAAAAAACTGGCCTTTCTCAGGCTTTCCACTCTATTTACCAGTTAAAAAATTACTGAAATGAATGATTCGAGTCCGATTTCTTTTTTCACAAGAATTTTGTAATATATACGTCATCACAATATGCAAATTTGACTCCAAGATAATTAGATCTGATGGCGAGGAAGATAATCTAGCTTTAAATGATGTTGTATTCACAATAGAAGAAAAAGGGCAATCAGCTCTCCAGAAAAACACACAATATTTGAAACTTTCACTACGCTTATTTCTATCCAACTATAATTGTTGTAAACAATTATAGTTGTAAAGGCAAGGATTATTTTCTTACTAAACCGCTCTCTCTAGGGAGATTATTAGATTTAGCCTGAGAAATTTGAAACGCTAATTTGTTGTTTTTTATTTTTAATTCTGTTGTCACCAAGCATAGCTACATAATGCGAGTAACTGAAATAGGACCATGCTCTCTTGGTCGAACGAATTTTTCCATTGCTAAAGGTATGTTGGGCAAAATATGAGTGAGACAAAACAAGAATGAGTATTCCAATAAATGTACAAACCATTGGTAATATGCATAATGAGAAACTGATTGAGCACTTTTTGTGATCTTAGAGGGCATACGGGTTATTGCTTGTATAGCCTAATGTTGATTATTTCACTTTCAACTTGTTCTGAGCACATTTAGTATTTCCTGGGAACATATTGAGTAACATTAGCTCTTTGCAAACCTTCAAAATCGAGAAAACATCCACATTAACTAAGGTGATGGCTTTAAATTTGCGTCGGTTATTTTATACGACTCTTTCATTTGATGGTCTCTTACAAAAGTCTTAACGCAAAGTCAAAACGCGTTAGTAACGCAAAGCCAAACGTCGTTTTAAGTTTTAGTGAAGTTTCAAAGTGTTATAAATGACTGGATTTTGGGCGAGTTATTTTTTTGCATTTGAATGAATAAAAGAACGAGACTTAAATCTAACCATCTAGGCCAAACAATTTTGTTTAAAGTAAGATTTATTTTAGATCGGTTTTTCGGTTTTTGTGTCAAGAAACTTCGGTTTTTCGGTTTTTTGGTTTTGGTGTTCATTACGGTTTAGCATTTGGTTTTCGGTTTTCGCAAAAAACTCCAACGGGTTTTCGGATTTGATATGCGATGCGGTTTTTGGTTTTTCCAATTAGATCTATTTGGGTTCCGGTTTCTCTTCCATCTGAGCGGCAATTACGCGCTTCCACTGATCTCGAATAGCCGCTAAACGCAAATGTTATCGTCGTCGCAAATGTTATCGAACACTACGTGAAGCCCTACCCTCTCCCTCCCCTAAGGTGGAGGGGGGGGGGGGAAGGGGAGGGGAGGGTACGGCTACACGTAGGGTACGGCTAAGCACCGATTATTGCCAGAGTTTCTTTATCAACGCCACCTCGAAGTTGGTGACCAAGTTACAGTTAATGGGCCCCCTCCTTTTTCTTGCACGGGATCAAAGCGGGCAATCCCAAGCGGGCAAGATGGGCTCATCTTGTCCCCCTCAAATAGCCAATGAGAATACAGAATTTGCTTCATATTGTCCACTGGCACTGCCAGCGATATAACAATTATCTTTATTGATTTATAGGCACACATGTCAGAAAAAACAAAAATTCGTGCCTAACTTTAGTTTTGGCTATGGCATTGATATTTTCAATTATTCGCAAACGTCAGGGGCTCATGTAAATTTTATCACTTACCAATTCTCTATCAATTCATAAAATTATTAAGCCATAGAGCTGATCGAACTTAGCCAGAGGCCAATCAATTTCACTTTAAAACGTTAAAGTTAGAGATCATTGTTTCGACAGCGGGATCGAACCGATCAACTCTTTGTACCAGAATGCACGTAAATCGCTAATTTTGCATGAATGGATACTTCAGATTAAATCAAATTGATACCTCCATTTCTACGATAGATATACGATTCAAACGCCAAGCATGATAAATTTTTCGACACACAGGTGCGTGAATCGATAAGAAACCGCGCCCTAGATCAGCCTAGCTCACAATCATTCCGTTTGTATTGAGATTTTTAATTTTCCCTCAAACTTTAGGGGGGCTTGAAAAACAGTCATCCGCTATTAATTATTTACCAAAGTAAAATTTAGGAGTTATATAGCTAGTCAAGCATAGAAGTCAGCAATTGACGGCATTTGTTACGGTATAATTTAACCGACAGAAAGAACACGAAGGAGCGACTCCCAAAGGCAATACAGTAATTATCCTTACTAAGCTATCCTTGAGCCCTTTAAAAACTACATCTTAGCTCCTCACTGACACAATCTCACTGTTGTCTCCAAAGTTTCTTGAAGTGAACAGTTTTCCACAGTGGCTCTCTCTCATTCCTGAAGCTTACAACACAACTATTTCAGCAGTATTACATCATTAATCAAAATTATATATCGAACGTGATTAGCTATCACCAGCCTGATTTATAATGATAATAGGACCGAGTGGAGTCCAATTCGGTCTGTAATCATGAGTATGATTACAGGCAGAATTGGACGGCACAAAGTCCTGTTACCAATTAATCATAACTGTTACAATTTCCGAAAACAACAAATACATTTAGGACAAATATGTGCAGTAGAGACAATGTCTAAGTAAAATATTCCTCAACTTTGGAAATTCCACAACTTTTTTACGATATGTGGTTGTTGCTATGGTTATTGTGATCATTTCTATGGTTGGTGGATTTGACTAAAAACATTGCTTAAAAAAAATTGGTGGGTTTGAAAACACTTGTCACTACAATCAATCGAGATTTATACAATAGGTACATTTTTATTTCAAGTTTTTCAGTTTTTGGTGATCTTTGAACCTTGCTGAAACCAGTTGTTACCAGTTCTTCGTAGGATCGCTATAAAATCATTGCTTACTGGAATAAAAGATTTTGTTATGATCTTTACCGATATCTCTCTTTACATTTTGTGTCAGCGTCGTCGGATCAAAACATTCTTCAGGAGAAATTTGTTTTGCTGAATCCTAATGGTAAAGCCTTCATGTTATAGTTTCAAGGAATCAAAGTATTTTGCTTGAGAAGAAAGGAAGAGCTTTCCATTGTGTTAAATATAACGAATTAGGAAAATGAATAAATGACTCTGGCCCAAATTTGCTATGTTTTGTTTGTTCGTTTGTTATGTTTTGTTTTGTTTTTTTCTTCAATGTAAGAATCCAGCCATCCACAAAAAGGAAAATGAGGAGATAAACAGCACTCAGCTCGGTTCCATCTTCAATCCGCTTCTTTTTGGTACAGTGCTATCATTATAAATAAAAATCGATCTCCGGTCCTCAGCCAGTTCACAAGAATGATGGAATATTGACATCCTGGAAAAACTGCCTAAACACAGATTTGATTATGTTCTAGATTTCAGAGACTTATCACAGCTCTATGTTCATGGTTTCATTTTTCAATTGTAAAAGTATTTCTTAGCTGTGAAATACGTACGAGTGACAATTTGACAACGAAGGAGATTTCTATAAATCTTGAATTATTTGCCATACTGACGTGTAACCAACGAACCTGAACACAGCAATGTACCTCTAATGGCAGATCGAAACTTACCATCTTATGCCTGACAAAGCTTTATTGAGTTTAAGGTTCACGTGATCCGCCCTTGTAATGAATTGTTTTGCTTAATGTCTCCATCGGATTCCATCCGATGGAGTTGAACTTCTTCCCTTCGAACGTCTTTTTCAGAAACATTAAATCCACAACTTAATATTAACTTCACTTTATAAGAACTAACCCCCAACAATGTAAGTTAAACCGCCGTAGAAACGAACAGAGAGGGTGTCTATTTACACGGCAAGCTTCTGGCATTGGTAACGCTAAAACCTGGAAATTTTCAAGAACCTCCTGAAAACGTCCATGAATCCTTCATTAGCACGATAAATAGCTCTGTTGGCAGAGTCAAAGTCTTCCTTAAAAAAGCACTACATGTACATAGATTCACAGCGTTGATTTCATTTGATTGCCCAGAGGTTCTTTTTAAATAATGCTATGATTCATTTTTGTTTCACTAACAAATTTGTACTAATAAGGTTTGATCTCTTGGTGTTTCGCAAATATGATAAGTTCTATTATAAGTTCTCTGATTGCACCAGGTACAACGTATAATCATAGTGGATCAAATATTGGTACTATAAAAAGCGGAATAAAATCATGGCTATAAATTGGCTCAAAGTTGTCAAGATGAAGATTGTTCTGCTAATGGTTTGCATAATCTCACTCATCTATCTATATGGAAATTCACCTTGGAGGGCTAGCCAGGAGAGATTGGGAGAGTATGGTTGTAAAAACTGAACTGTGAGGTGCATTTAATCATAATTCGCAGTCTATGGGATTCTCTGGAACAATGACTGTGATCTTAAAACAACGACTTGTTAAGCAAAAAAGTTACATAATTTATCTCTAAACTTATTGCGTAATGAATTGCGTTATTTCCGGCTGCTAGGTCTGTATAAGGTAAAACTATGACCGGGGTCTTGATATTCAGACGCATTTTCAGGACTGAAAATTCAACCGAAATTTCCTATTACCTGCATAATTTACAAACATACTGGTGGTTTGCATCCACTTATTAGTCTTATTATTCAATAAGAATATGTTTTTCCTTGCATGATTAACTTCATTGTTTTTCTTAGTCTTCTGAAATATACCGAAACAGCAGCAAAACTGATTCATATTGTCCAGAGAGCACAAGGTAAGTCCTCAAATGATTGTGGAATGCGAAAACGATATGTAAAACTAACGATCTGGTATTATGTCTTATGGAGGACGAAAGATTAGTGGGTTACTGTAATTTATAGTGAGGCCTCACGATTTTTCTCAGAATTATTCTTAGGATTTCTCGATTTTATTTTTTATTTTTTATTTAGTACTTGGTAATGCTTGCGGAAAAGCTTGAACTTTAACTATCGGGTGGCGATTAATAAACGGAAAAAGGGGAAAGAGCATGATGAGATTTAAGTTCTTGAAAGAGCACTCGAACCCATGAAAAACCGGGCCTTGTTAAGTAGTTTGTGGAATTTTCTCTTTTATTTTTTCGTTTAATAGAAAAAACAGCACAAAATTACATTACAAACCGTACTTACAATTGTTGAATTAAAGTAGTTTGGAATTTATCTGGCTTTTGGTCCAAAGAAGTGATTCCAATAAGCAAGCCATTGAAGACATCGAAGTCAGAATATTGAAACTCCGAGGTATAAAATAATTTTGACCTTGGATGAGCCGTTGAGCAATGACGGATATGAGATGATTCGTACCATATCCTCACTATCCTAATATTGATCTTCACCGTTGTCACTATAATCATGGACTACGACAACATCTATTACAATTACGTCCAAGTCATTGTCACTGACGTAGGGTGATAAACTCTTCGGCTTCACTGTACCTTCAGTGCGACTATTGCTTCGGTAATACATAACCGTTAAAACTACATCACCAGTGCTGCACCGTCGCTATTGCTGAAAATAACATTTTTAACCTTTATCGATTACCTTAGTTACCATCGTTACATAACTGTATTCAGCAAACCAGGAGCAGCCATCATCTAGCGCGAAACAAAAAGTCTAGAATGATTCGATGCCTGCCAATTTTCGAGAAGAAGAAGAAAAACGGTTCGTGATCGCTTGAAGATACAAGGTTTGGTCACCGATTTCAATGAAACTTTGTCAGTTTAAAAGGTCTACCCCAAAACTAAAAAAGACAAAGTAGTTTCCGTTTTGGTTTTATCCGGGGGGAGATAGACCACCCCCTTCTCGGTTTTTCTTGGTTTTCACTAAGGAAATCGCCTCAAAATAGGTAAAATGTATGAAGCTCTCACTGCGATGGTATTTAACCAATTACTCTGAGGGTTTGCACACTTATTATTACATTACTAGTTAATGTCTGACGCAAGTATCAGTCAATTTGATTGACGGCTTGTGAATCAACAGAGGCAAATAAACGACTGTGTTTTTAGATTTTTCGATTCATCTAAATATTTGACAACTTTGAGGTCAAATATCTCCCGTTGCCAGAAAACTACAACGCTAATCTTAATTACCCTTTATAATCTATCATTTCATCTCTGAAAACCATCAAAAAAATCTTTGGGCACCACTGGTATCTTTGTCTGGATGCCTTTTAAAATCTGCGACTGTGACAAGTTTCCCTCAACTAAACCTGTCACGCAATTCTGGCTCTAGCCGGTCACTTGACCAAATAAACCCACTTTCTTTAGCTCTTCATACAAGATGATTGATCAAGAAAGTTTTGGGGAAGACCCTTTTAGAATGGCAAAGTTTGATTGAAATCGGTGAGATGGCATGTAGCACGACTGCCCAATGCTCTCGTAGACACACTCTTAATACCTCAGCTTGTGGTAAAGATTTCTTAGTATCGCAAGAAGAATAAAAACCCCATTATTAATTTTTCTTCTATAATTTTTTAACAATTTTTAATTCTCTATCGATCAGTTTGGCTTTGAGTGCTTAACCATATTACCTGTAAGCACTCTCTACCCATTGTACAATTTCGTGTTCTCGGTATGTTTTCATTTAAAAATTTCCATTGTCTCAAAACTAAAAATGAAAAACTTAAAATGTGATGCCTTGTAACACCACAAAAAATATTTTACGACGCTCTAAACTCATGAATTGATGAAATTGAAATATGGTTTGAGATCGAACATTGTTGCAATATTTGAGCTTCATACAGTTTCTCTTTCCTCCTTTTCATGCAATGAAACTGAACAGAAAACCGATGTTCAGGAAAAAAGAAGTTTCTCTAGTCGAAAGTGAAAAGGGAGTACTTTACAATGAGAACTTGTGAAAGAGTGTTAAATTTGACTAGAAAACAACATTTTAGGGAGATCCACACCCAAATATGCTACGCAGATCTTTTTTTGGTTGTCATGCAGTGTTTCTCTTTTTCCATCATAGCCGGGGTAAAGATAGGAGGGTGAAGATGTGGATTAGAGTGATTCAGGAAGGTTTGGAGTGAATTAGAATTGATAGGATTTGATTAGGGCGAATTGGCAAGGATAAGAGTAGACTGAGGTGAATCGGGATGCAGACATCTGTTTCAGAATTCACCATAGCTGTCTGTACATAAAAGGCAGTTTGGTTCCAAAGTTTTTTATTTTTTAATGATCTCTCGTTATCATTTCAAAGTCTTGTTGCTAAGGAAACACATATATGCCAAAGAGGAAGACACTTCTTCAGAAGTCTCTCATTAATCAGAGGTATTAATTTATCTACCTGACTCTGAACAGCCTGTTCTCATCGACATTCTCTTCGTAATGTAGATAGTTCTTAGGTCGCAGGTGGTCGACATTCCTCTTCCCCAGGGAACAAATTTACTTTGGCATCTGGTGGTGTCGTCAAGAACTCCTCTAGTTCGCGCACGCTCATTTCTGTTTGATGAACATTCGATCTTTTGTCTTGATTGTTGCTCATCATTGCAAAAGATTCTGCTCTTTTCTTCTCCTCACCTGGTACTTGCCATATACAGCAAACAGCTGTCCACAGAGAACGAGGAGTTACAAGTGTTATTGTACCTTGCACAAACGTATCCGTCGGAAAGGGCTTAGGAATTACATTTGTAGAATCCTTAACAGCTATCCCTGCCGGACTAGTGACAAGGCCATTTTCTGATCTGCCAGTCAAAAGGTAGAGGGTTCCATCTTTCTTGCCACAATTGTCCTTTGCATAATTTTCCACTTTTGTCTCAAACTTCGTCAAATAAAAGTTCGACGCTGCAAACTGAGGTACTACATTGGTAAATGTGTAGGTAGCGTCCATGAATTTTTCGTTAAAGGAATTTATCGCTGAGGGATTCAAATGGCCTTTGGTTAATTCTTGGTTTGGACGTGATCCTCTAAGACGTTCTCGGTTTTTTTCGATTGCTTCCTTATAAGCAATTTTGAGATCAGGAACACCTGTGAATATAGATGTTATAGAACGATAAACAAAAATATTATGATATTTTGTTGGTATCAAAGAAGTGTTGTACACTAATCTTAAAACTGTATCCCCTCCTCTTGTATAACCGTGAGGGTATGAAGTCAAACTTGGTGTTCCGTTAGTCAGGAAATATATTAGAGATCACCCACTAGTTGGCCCCACAGACCTGAAATAGGTGAGGTCGGCACTCGGTGATGGACAGTTCTCATTTTCAGAATATCATTAACGCCTTAATTGCTTGGCTTGTCCTGGCGGAAAGGCACAGGATGTATACGTGCTCTGCAAAGCGTGCCAGTTTAGCGAGGAGGGGAAAGGGGTTACTGCGTGATACGGGATGACTGTTTTTAATTTTCATGACCAGTTAAAATGCGAAATTGAAACCCCGTAAAATGTGAATATTTTGCTTTTCACTATACTGGAACCCTACAGTTGTTTCTCCTTTATTTCGTGATGCGTTGTTTACACTTTCTACTAATTCTACCCCCTCTATAGCTGATCGAAAACTAATCGAAAATTAAGGAAGACTCGACTTTAAATAATAAATTACGCAGTCTTTTCAGCTTTGGTTAACGAATGCCTCCAATGCTAGAGAGTTAAAGCGATGATTTCCCATGTTTGACGAGCTGTATTGTTTGTTACTTTTTGAAAAAAAAAAAAAAAAAGGGGTAGAAGAGGGGCATCAGTCTACAAAATACATTCAGACATGTACGCTCACGATACGGTCCCCGTACGACAAAGTGCAGTTTGATCTTGATTAATCTGTGAAACTCTGAGGACATACGTGAGTTGGTTCGATAATAATGTACTGGTGTTCACCATTCAAAATTAAGTCGATGTTCAATGACTATCTGTAACCTGGGGGTTTCTCCACGTCATTCCACCCAGCCTTTCTTCCTTACTAAGGTCTCTTGCCCTATCAGGTGTTACCATGTGGACTGAGTCAACCTGCAATTAATGTTTAATGATTATCTCCAAACCTCTCTCCACACCGCCTTCTCTCCAGCGTATTCTACCCGGCCTTCTTCCTTTCCCAATGTCCTTTGACTGAGCATGTGTAACTTTGTAAGCTGAATAAAACGGTGTATTGGTGCTTGGATCAAAGAGAGAAAAAAAGTAAGGTGGAGTGCCTGGAGGATCATAAGGCAGCGTCTGCTCGATTTCGATCCCTTGAGAAGTACCAGGTAGCCCTTTTGGAGGACTACCACCAGCAAAGAATGGCGGTTGAACACTTCTTTTCTCTGGAGGGGAAGTCGCAGATCCTTTTAAAAGCAGATATTGGTAGAATCAGACTAGGAACAAAGTTTTAAATACATCTGAATAAATCAGATTTATTTTAGAAACTGATGTTGGATTGATTTCAATTAATATGACGAGTTAATAAAAAGACTTTTTTGTATGTGTATCAGGGGAGTTAACGGCTCAACTTGCTACGTACTCAAGTTTTCTAAACTCAATTTAACAGTGCAGAGCTCAGATGAAAATGCATCAAACGGCGCTATTATTACACCTGTTAAAGTTTTATACCCCACTGACCCTAGCAAAACATATTTAGTTAAACCGGCTTTAAGTGAATAAAAATCAGAAACAGAGAACTGAAAAACTGAATTCAGTGTTCCGTAGGTTTCAAGAGGTCAAACATAGGTTTAAAACAGGCAAACATCGGTTTTAAGTATGCAGCTTTTACGAAGAAAACAATTTTAGCGCTATTGACAAAACAGCTTTAAAACCTGTTTAAGCTTTTTTTGAATGGGGGTAATAGTTTCACCAGGGTTTGCCCCCAAGAATATAAATCTGAGGATCGGTTTGGTGACCAAAACGTTTTTCATTGTTTAAAAAAATTCAAGGTAGATGCATGTATAGATACTAGTTAGTTCATAAAAAGTTAAGAAAAGAGTAGTTCTCATGATTTATAGGTTAGAACAGGTGCAACTGTGTTGTCGAAATTCCACAATAATTCTAACGCATTCCTTGCATAACTTGGCACTTACCAGAAATACTTTTCAAGAATACAGTCTTAGACAGTACAAGGACAGAAAAAAAACACCAAACAGATGTTGTCTTCATTTTGTCCGATGTCTCTGGTTACTTCTTAGTTAATAAACGTAAAGAAAGTGAATGACATAGAGTATATTGATTAGTGCTCTTCAAACTCATCAGGTATTTTGTTTACGCTTGATTAGCTAGAACAGGTCACTTTCATTTTAGTACAGAGTATAATACTCTTCAAACCCATCAGGTATTTGTGTCCACGCTTGATGGGCTAGAATAGGTCACGTTCATTGTGATACAGAGCATAGTACTCTTCAAACCCATCAGGTATTTCTGTTCACGCCCGATCGGCTAGAATTGGTCACGTACACTGTATTACAGAGCATGATGCTCTTCAAACCCATCAGGTATTTGTGTTCACGCCTGATTGGTTAAAACAGGTCACGTTCACTGTAGTACATGGTATAATACTGTCTAAATCCATCAGGTATTAAAACACTTGTAATTGGATATGCCAAATTGGATAGTTTAGCAGCCAATAAAATATTAAGAGGAATTTTGAGCCATCAGCCAGTAACACTCATTTACCTGGCCAGTGCTTGCAGGCGCGATTGCGCACGTAACTTGGATACCCCATCGGTGTGCGCCAGTGTAACGTACTGCGGGCACGCGGCTAGGCATTGCACGAGGTCTCACGTGGGCTAATGGATATGAGGCCGCGTAAGCAAATAATTTGCACCAGTTTGATTTCCCGCTCAAAACGCGGGTTATGGTTGAAGTTGAACAGTATATCTCAGTATTTTGCAATATCTAATCAAATCGCAAAGCAACAATACCGGCAGAGCTAAAGCGTTGTCAACGGGAGGAAATTGTTATGATTCAAATTTGCCGGCGGAGAGAGGGTTTTGAGTGAAAATAGGATGAAAGGAGAGAGACTCAGCGATCAAAAAAACAAGAAGTAAAAGACGTGGAGCGAGTCGAGAGAAACGGGCAAGAGAGTTAGAGAGGACGCCAAAATAGGCAGAATACGGTGAAAGGAACGCGGTAGAGCTGTCAAGAATGGTGATCATGAGTTGTTGAGATACCGCCACCCCCTGTCTGATGGACTTGGAAGCACTGGCTGGCAAAAGAAGGTTTGGTCCCATACGTAGGCTGCATCAAGTACACGGGCCAAAGCTGTTCGCAATGTTACAAAAATTGGGAGAAACAGTCCAACTCGTTTGCCAATGAGCAGTTCGTCGAGAGAAGCAAGCCTGTTACGCAACTACTCAACTACTCAAGAAGAATAATCTTCCCACTTTCACGTCGACGAACAAGAAGACCGTTTCAAAAGACAAGATGAAAGTGGGAGTTTTGAAGGATGACTGTGCTTTATTTTTACGGCTTTACATAGCTTGTCAAATTCGTGATGGAAACACGGAACATTTCTTCAAGCATGAGAATCAACCATGGCCGCCATCACTTTCGCAGCTTGGTTAGCTTAGAGGACGACGTGTTTGCCCAGCACATCAGCAGAGATCAACGGCGAGAAGGGCTGACTTAATCTGGGATGTCTACCAGGATGATTCACTGAAGAGATCGCTGCGAGAAAAGAGGGGCTCTGGACAAAGGAGCAATATACTAACATCAACAAGTATCCCTGCTGACTGAAAAGGCTTTCTATGAGTGGTTTAATCACAAATATTTATATTCATTTTATTTAAGGTGGTTTCACTGAAGGTTCCCGAGGGTAAGAGCATCTACTCTACCTATGACAAGAATATCCTATCGAGTACTGAAAGAACAGAGATGAGCTTACTTGCGCCTTGCACACATGAAGAGGAAGATACTCGCCTTACGGTCGAGGCACTATGCAGCCTCAAGCGGACATCGATGAAATAGAATTAGAAACAATGATACCGATGTTGTTGTACTTGCTATTTCAGTGGCTAGCACTCCTCCAACAGATGAACTCTGGATCACTTATGGATCTGGAAAGAATGTACAAAATATCCTAGCAATATCCCTGGGTCCTGATAAGGCCTCGACCCTACCAATTTTCCATGCACCAATTGGGTGTGATACTGTTTCGTCTCTTTTTAGAGGGCGTGGAAAGAAAATGGCTTGGGATGTGTGGAACTTGTTTTCTCAACTGAAGCTAGTGCTAAAAGTCCTCAAAGCATCACCACAAGAGATCACAGAGGAATACATGGCTTTCCTTGAGAGTTTTGTTGTCCTTATATATAACCGTAAAGCAGCCTTACGAAAGTAAACGAGGCGCAACAAAAGCTCTTTTAAAAGAGGTCTAGAAGCTTAGACAGTATCCCTCCCACTGGATCGTGACTTGAGCAACACGTCAAAAGAGCAGTGTTCCAAGGAGGCTAGGTATGGTGCCAAACCCTCCTTTATCAGCCAGTGCATACACATAACATCCAAAATTCTTTCACGTTTACGCAAAACTTGAGACGATCACGTTTAACACAAAAGTGGATCACCAGTGTCCACTAAATGTTAATTGAAAGTTTAGAGGAGGAAATAAAAATTAGAGGAACGAACTTCATGTATTTACATTCAGTAAGTTATCATCATTACTAACAGTAATTGACAATGCTTTTCAACAAAATTTTGTAGGATTTACCACATAATCACTCTCTACCTTTGATTTGGGTTGCCCAGATTACCCAGTGCCCATAATTCAGGTACATACGTACTTGGTACTTATAATATGGGCTTGTGATCATCTGCTTACCTTCATTCAGTTTGGATGCTTGATCATCCTTTCCTCATGGTGTGATTACATAATCAACCACATTAGCCACAATGTAAATACATGCTCACCCACTTCCCTTTATTTGGTTACCTGATCCATATGTTCACATAATTTGGATACATATTCACCCCAACCTATGATTTATGTGCATACCCAACTGCTGGGTACAGTGCATGATAATATTGTAGCCTTGACCATTAACCCCCAAAAGTGAATGGCATGTAATTTCTCTTTGTAATATCCATACATTATCCAGAATACAGGTCAAGAGAAATGACTCAAACAAATCACGACAGGATTTGCAAGGTACTAGGAGACTTAATTTTGCCAGCAACGAAGTAGCAGTTCGCGACGATAGCGAAACAGATTCAGTTGACGCCTTGGCCTTAACAATGCACCAAGCTAACAAAATTTAGGGTACAAAAAGAATCGCACTCTCATTCCGTATTCTGATTCTGACGTGGAAGTGTAAGTGCCTTTGCTTTCAAAATGAGAAAAGCAATCTACTAGCTCTATAACTGGAATTGAAATATGATTTAGAGACTCTGTCTGTTATATTTTTTAGCTAAAGTTCAGATCCCTGGTGCTGCTGTAGATAACAACGTAAATATGACTTGGTTAAACCGAGGATGAATGATCCTCGCTACTAGTTTGATCTGCTCCCGTGTGGTTATCCATGGTGCCACAAGCTTATGACCTAGAAGCGTCCAAACTCCCCTATATTACCTAAAAATAAGCTGGGGTTTATTAGTCGGCCGAAAAATTGAGCAATTTTTGCCCAAATATTGAATTAGAAGTTCAAGAAGTGTTTTCCTTCGTAAAAACTCACAACTAATCACAAAGAGGTATTGAAAAGCTTAAAAGAATGGAAGATTAAGGTGTAATCTTTACATTGGGATGCACTTGATAGGTCATGGTAATTTATTTCCCTTAAGGGAGTGTGGGATAGCATTTTCTCAAAAAAAACTTGAGTTTAACTGTGGCGGTCGGTGATAGCGCAGCGGATGCGAATTAATCAAGAGGATTGTTTTGACGATGTTCAATCCCTGATCGAAGAGATTTCCACCGGTAAACTTAACTAAAGTGAAAATAAGCTTCTGAGGTTTTATCGAGACAAAATGATATTTCAACATTTCAATCCTTGTGCTTTCGAGTCAGCAAGGTGATAAATATGAATGGCAAACCTACAATTTCCTTCGAGTTTTCGAGAGTTGTAAAAGTTGTGATCAGAAGTTAGCTAGACTGAGGGAAATGATATTTTCAAGAACTGACTTACTTATAACTTTTCTTTGACTGAATGGTTGATACTGACTGATCAGCATGAAAGTAGTGTTTAAATTTCAGACGTATAGCTACACACTTTTTAGTTGATGAGTGAGAAATTTGTGAAAATTCTGCCGATTAGACTTAAATAACACTTGTAGCAAAATTCAAAGTGCTCACAAAGTTAGGGTTTGTCAATTAGACGTTGTACAAGCTTTTTCTTTTTCAAAGACAAACATTGTAGTTTGTTTGAAGGAAGGGTTTTTACTCTCATAGTCAATTTTCGTATAGTCGGCTCGTTTAGTAGACCGATTTACTCTCTTGAGAGACTGAAAGCAAGTTATCTCCTGCTGAAAAATTACAACTTTTTTGGAAACAATCAGGACGCAAAAAGTCAATTTTATGAGACGTGTCTTTTTCTCCGCAGAAACAACCACACGAACGACTAAATTAGATAAAAGACGCAGGAAACGAACGCTGATACAACTCCCTCGACAGATCCACGGTAAAATGTGTTTAAATTTTGCATACAGTGTTGACATTATGCAATCTACCTGAGAGCCAACTTAAATAAAATTCTGTCGGAAATTTTTCGGAAAATCCCCGCGTTTTGGAATTCATTCTTAATATTTTTCTCTGTCGACAGAATTTTTAAAAGTCGTTCTCAAGACATCTGGCGGAGCGAAGACAACATGCCAAAAGGGGAAAAAATTTACCCAGTGAAAGCGGAAATAATGCCGTCGAAAGTTTCAAATTTCCAAACATTTTGACACGACAAGGTAGGCAACGGCGCTTACCCAGAGGCTGTACGCGAGAGAGAACATGCAAGACGCACGGGACATTCTATGTTCGCATCTTCCTGTTTTCTTGTTTTCATTTTTTTTTTGGCTAGAAACTGTTACCTTTTGGATGAATGGTGTTTGTTAATGACTGTGGTGTCATTTGCCTCCGAAATGATGAATAATTTTGGCTAAAGTCGTCAGTTCTTTTGTTCCTCGTGGCGTGGATCGATTAGCTCCTGTTAGCGCCCGACTCAAAACTGCCACTAATGCTTCTTTTCCACCGGTTGAGTATAAATGGCGAAGATCCTGGAAAGGTCACTTTCGGCAAGTTTTTGAATTAGGCTTTGCTTTATGAGCCCGTTGCCACTTTGTGAGAAGATTTTATCCTTGAACGTTTGCATACGTACTAAACGTTCGTCCAAGTACACCATTTATTCGAAGGCGAAGGAGGCCGGCTTTAGATTGTTGTAGTTTACGATATCTGCTTCTGTCAACCTGAGCGGGGATTCAAAAAGTACGCGTCTGAGAGCACTTACATCTTCTAAAGCATTGTGTGCTTGAAAATTTTCGTCAAACAGTGACTTAAAAACAGATGGAAGATTGCTTTTGGACGCTTTTCACCTGGATTGAGCGACTTGTGTCCACTTTTGGTAAGTGTTTTGACGAGGTGAAGGCTGACTGCGAAGGAAACATTCATCGAAGAAAGCATTTGTTTGAAATTCAGCCCAGCACATTGCAATAGCATGGGAGTGTCAAAAACAGAAGGATTTTGACCGACCAAGACAGTGTGACGAGTTGTGCTACTTGGGCCAACACCGGAGAGGAAATTTACGATATTTGCAAGGCATTCGCTTAGAGGTACAGATTTCACAGGAGCGTTTCCTTTGAATAATGTTCTCCGGCCATTTGTGATTTTGACTGTAAGTTTGTTTACTCAGGATGCATAGTGGCTGATGTTGTGGATTGGTAGTATACCAATAATAATAATAATATATAGTTATTATAGGTGTTTCCTCCTTTTGTAATTGCAGCTATTTGACAAATTTCTGCATCTTTACGTAAGGAAGTTGTCTATGTATCGAATACAACAAATTTATATTTAGTTGAGTTGTTGAAACAAACTTTTGTTTGTACTGGGCGTTTTTTAAACGGTGGTACCATCCTTTCGTATTCCAAAAACTTAGGTTTTAGCACAGACAAAGTTGACTGAAGTAATCTTATAATGGAATCGTTTGCTGTTATGTCCAAATTTAGACCAACACTAGTTTGGTATGTGGTGCCTTCTCTAGCCTCACTTCTGCTGTTTGCACTCAATTTATCACGATGTGGTTGTGATCGTCGCTTCCTGAATAAGATCGAAGATTTTCTTATTTTATCTTTTAAGTACTTCTGATCTGTAGCTTTGTTATGAGCGATGCAGTGATCATCAGGCTGTATATTTACTTCCCTTAAAGTCTGGTTGAAATAATCTCTCCCTTCATTTGTCTGACTAACGCCACATGCAACCCGAAAATCGTTACTGTCACGTCCACCGTAAAACCTGATTTTGGGATTTTTTGACCCCACGACATTTTTAGAGGCTTCATTACGTTGTAAATTTATTGCTAGGGCTAGTTTTTTAACTACAATATCTGTTCAATAGTCACCAAAAATAGCATTCAAGGCTGCCTCCAATGCATCACCATCACTGTGTCTATAACTTTGCGGATCATTTTTGAACTGACACCATAATTCATCACTCTTTTCATGTTTGCCAAATGCATGCGGCACAATGTTTCTTATGGCTGCTTGAAGTGAATCTGCGTTATCTTTGTTTTGGGCCACACAATATCCAAAACATTTTCCTAAGTAATTAATCACTTTTGTTGAAAGTGTGGAGCAGCCTGGAAATTTTTCTTCTGACTTGAGCTTGTACAGCCTCGAAGTCATGGACCGTTTTGTATGAATGATATCAGACTGCTTTTCAACGTCATAGGGAACTTTTTCGCGTATGTGTGAATGAGTTGTGATGTCATCATCACCAGTTCTCTTGTCTTGAATGAAACATGACTTATAGATGGAATGTTTAGTGTTGATTTTATTGCGCTTAGATGGGTGTGTCCAACACCAGCATGCAAGGCACCAAGTACTGCCCTAGTGTTAACATCAAATGCTTGTGGCCCTCTGTGGTATGTTTTGTGAGACTTTGATGAGGAGATTTTATTTTGTGCAACGCAGAACAGACAGTTTACCATGAAGATGCTTGCAAGACCAAACTTTTTTTCACCATACAACTGACTAAAGGGCAAGGGACCTAAGAAAAATAAATTTGAAATTCATTTAAAATTATAAAAATGAGGGATTTTAATTCTAGATATCCTATTACGGTATGGGGATTTGCATTTAAGAAACCATCTCGTGACAAAATTATAGTGTTTGCAAGAAGAGAAAGGTCATTACATAGACAAGTTGTTAAAACATTTAAATATGATCACTGGTATGAAATCTATGGAAGTCCACCAAATTACTTGTGCCAGTTTCTGCATCATCAATGAATGGCCTTTTTACCATTGAAATTTTGCTAGTACTACAACAATTAGAAAAATCGATCTTCTGTGTATTTAGATACCTGCCTAAAAAATTATTTGCCACCTCTCACCACTATACATATGGACAGTGGAAAATGGTTACTGCAAAATGTTATGAGTATTTTTCTTGTATCTTGTTTACAACTACTACACCTTTGAAGTCCCTGTCTGACTTCTTCCAAATCAACAATTCTAGTGCCAAGTGGAAAATCATCCACAGTTTTTAGCCTCTGAAAGTTAAACAAATAACGACCGCTACAGTAGCAATAAATTGTATCTTCGCCCTGGAAGGTAGTTTCGTGATGATTTATAATTTGTAACGTTCACTATAAACAGTATTTGCAGCATCTACAATAAACTTACCAAACTAGTTCTTCTTACTTTTTTTGACTCATCAAGGCTTTCTTGTTTGGAATCCATCCTCAACTTCGTTTTAGCTTTTCCTGCTTTGATGTTTCGATTAGCCATTAGCTTTTTGTTTTGCCTTTCCTGTTTTGCTCGATGTCGAAAATCGACCGGTACTTGGATCGTGCAGTAACCCGGAACTAATCGGCGTGGCACATGCTCGATCTTCTTGGTCTTTACGAGAAGCAGAGGAATCCTCTTTCCCAGCACATGTTGCATTATCAACTGAAGTTATTACAAACGCTGTTTCCAAAAGGATCCCAGAACAAAGTTTCACTTTGACTTGTGGAGAGTAAAATTGCAGCGATGTGAGGCCGGGAAGATAATTACGTTTTTCAAACGATTCACCTGAACTTTTAACTCTTAACTCATTTTCTTTGTGAAGAACAGGGCAACTTAAGAGCGTGTCCACGAGAGCACCGGGCAGTCGTGTTACATGCCATCTCACCGATTTCAATGAAACTTTTCCAGTTTAAAGGGTCTGCCCCAAAACTCAAACGACAAACTTGTTCCTGTTTTGGGTTATTCCGGGGGGAGTTAGACCACCCCCCCGGTTTTTCTTGGTTTTTTTTTCTTGGGAAATCGCTTCAAAATAGGTAAAATGTATGAAGCTCTCACTGCGATGTTATTTAACCAGTTACTCTGAGAGTTTGCACACATATTTTTACACCTTTAGTTAATGTCCACCGCAAGTATCTGTCAATTTGATTGACGGCTTGTCAATCAACAGGGGTAAATATACGACTGTGTTTTTAGACTTTTCGATTCATCCAAATATTTGATAACTTTGAGGTCAAATATCTCCCGTTTCCAAAAAGCTACAACACTAATCTTAATTACTCTTTATAACCCATTATTTCATCTATGAAAATCATCAAAAAAATATTTGAGCACTACCGTATTTTTGCCTTGGATGCTTTTAAAATCTGCGACTGTGACAAGTTTCTCTCAACAACACTTGTCACGCAATTCTTGCTCTAGGCGGTCACTTGAAAAAATAAACCTACATTTTTTAGCTCTTTATACAAGATGATTAATCAAGAAAGGTAAAAAATGTGAAAAACTTTCGAGATTTTTTGTAGGAATGGAAAATTTCATGTTTAGAGAAATGCATGTAGGCGAAAAATCGAAGAGAAAATCGTAGTGTTTCTTTCTTCAGTCGTTTGTTTCTTTGGAGATTTGCTAAAATCAGCAGATATGGATTTTGTGCGGCACAAAACATTCATTAGTCTATAATTTGATTGTTTATTATCATCACTTCTCATTTTACGAGATTTTAAAGTCACATGCTGCGTGTTGGTTGATATTACAACAAGTTTCAGTGTGCTACAACTTCGGCTTTTACAGACGAGAAATTCTGCGCTCTCGCTCTAGAGCAAATATCAATAGTTCTATTAGGCTAAAAACTGTGCTTCTATTCCGAAAATAAAACTAAAATAGTGTTTTCGTTGTCACTAACGGCCATCGAACATTTCCATGCAGAACTCCGCTAACTTAACATCTGTTGCGTGACCCGAAGACTCTCCGTAGGAATTATACAAGCGCGTTGTTCATGCAGTCTGCTAGATCACAATTTCAGAATAATCTGCAGATCTCTATGATTATTTGCCTGCTTCGATCGTAAAATATCTACATCTCTCTAGATCGAGTGTTGCCGGCGTTTAATTACGCGACCTGTAAAATTTATTAAGAATGAGCCAGCAGTAATTTGATCAGTAGGCTTCCTGCAAATTTCCCTTGATGAAATCCCAAGACATATTCAGTTGTTTTCGTGAGCAAAGACAATGAATAAGAAAGAAAAGTGAGATGCAAATGTCTTTATTATTATTATTTTTTTTTTAGCCTAATAGCAGCTGTACCCTCTCCTGCAGTCTTCGTTTAAATTTTGCAAGGTCCCTCCTTATCTTCTGCCTTGTTCGGTCCGTTTCGACTTCTGAAGCTAGATCATTGGCATCGGCCTCTTCGTCCTCATTCATATTTACAGAGGGGGACCTCGTCAATAAACCAATTTTTGTTACGATAGATAACCAGCTAAAGTATCGAGCGATTTGCTGTTGTATCAACCGGTCATTCTTAGACAACATTTCTGGCTGGTGTCATCTCTTAAACTCGATATTTGGGAAGTCATATTAGAGGCGGTTGCCTTACAAGTTTCCTCCCCTGTCCAGCACACGTCTAGGAGATAATTCTTTGCTTTCTGAGAAAAGATGGCTGTTTTTTGTGTTTTCCGAAGAGACCATCGAAAGTCCACTTGGCTAGTTGGGGATTGTTCGCCAGAATTTTACCTGAGGTCCGACCTTGAACGTAGCCATTCCCTATAGAATGGTAAGCCGGTCTTCGTCCATTTCCTCTTGATCTTATCATAGGCGGATTTTTTTTTGTCAGCTTCACTGTGTTTGTCTTTGTTAGGGTGCTTTTGGATGGCAGCCAATGACTGAAACGTTTTGATACATCCTTCCTTTTAGCAAGAATATCTCGCTTTCTTGTTCTGTCTGTGACGGATTGGGTATAGTTCTCGCGATGACCCGCGTTCAGAAATCGGTGCACGTTGCTGATAACCACCCGCTTCTACGATTATTTTGCTGAAGGTTTCTAATGTGATGAGCCCCGTGAGACCCAGAGGTGCTCCAAACTGTGCCAGGTGGTCTGCGCTATAAACTTGTCGCATTTCTTAAGTCAGAGGGAGGATCGCCCACCTCTATTTATGTGAGCGCCTCTACAGTACCTGCGTATCCCTGGCAATCATATGATATAAAGTTCATCTCAATCACAAATCACCAGTTAGGAAAACTAATGTTCAGATAAGCGCTCTTCTTACCCTTCTTCCTTATTCCTTGCCGACTTAAGATAACAGTTTAGGTTTACTGTCACCTTGCCACCAGGAAGACTCGCCTGAAGACTGGATCAAATAAAGAAACAAAAGAAGGGGGCGTTCCTATCGCGTAATCTATCCCTCGACCAGTGTAAGGAAGGCCAATTGGAGGCTCGTCATCAACGAAAAACGCGGACTCGGTAACGGCTAACACTGAGATAACAATTATCAAACACCAAACGATTGTTCTTTTCATTTTTCTTGGTCTGGTTGTCGAGTGCAGGATCTAAATAAACTGACATGAATTAAGAACTTTTCAGTAAACTGTACAAGGATAGAAAAGACAAAACACCAAACGGATGTTGTCTTCATTTTTTCCGCTCTCACTGGCTATTCCTAAGTTAATAAACTTGAATAAAGTGAGTTACTCAGAGTATATTGATTGGTACCCTTCAAACCCATTATGTGTTTCTGTTTACGCCCGATCGGCTAGAGTTGGTCTCGTACACTGTATTACAGAACAGGATACTCTTCAAACCCATCAGGTATTTGTGTTCACGCCTGATTGGCTAGAACAGGTCATATAATAATCTTCAAATCCATTAGGTATTAAAACCCTTGTAATTGGACAGGCCAAATGGGACAGTTACACCGCCCATAAAAATATTGACATAAAAAACTTTGTCTAAGCATTTATCAATGAGAAGTTTATGTGCTCTTAATTTAATTTTTGCACTCCCGAGTTTCTCGTATATTTCTGACTCTGTTAACTGATAATCGGATTTCCTTTCGTACACTTCAGGAAAGGTTTCCCTATCAAACCATTTAAAAATAGATTCGCCTTGCTGACTTCTCGGAATAATCTCAGTTATCGCTCTTTATTAAAAAGGCTTACACAACGTGGTAAGCCCGACTCGACCCAGGAGTTTCTGTCAACGAAATGGCGGCGGATTTGAATAAGGTAAACAAAGTTGTCCCTGATGTCGTTGTTGCTATCTTGGAAGAAATATCAGCCGCAGAAGTCAAAAAGCTTCTTGTACAAACTGAAAATGGCCCCTTTTTTGACGTTGGAAGCATAATGGGATTTTAATTCAGCAAGAGAAAGTTTCAATTTGACATGAGGCATAGGAGAATTGTCCGAATCGGGTGAGTTGCTCTTTATATTTGGTTGTGTTGTATGTAATTGCAGGAGCAAAATTTACCTTGGTTGTTGTCATGGGAAGGTCAGAAAAGGCCAGTATTTTATAAATGAAAGAGTTGCATTCTACAGAATAGCTCTCTTACAGCCTGGGAGTTATCTGAATTTTCCCTCCAGCCCTACTCGTGTTTTTGTGAGCAATGAATAATAAACTTTTCAAAGTACATCTATTTTAGTTACATGGTTACTCTAAATGCGTGCTAATTGAAACTTCTGTAAATTTACCGACGTTTTAAAATTCTATGTAATAAAAATGTATGTAAGCCACAGGTTCATGAAAAAAGTTTTAGAGCTTAGTCATGCTCATTGTCCTTGCTCATCCTTCTAAGAGGTATTTATTAAGTGCATACATTTTAAATGTCGTAATAACGCTGATATTTTCTAGTGAAGGAATTCTCACTTTAATTGGTACTTAGACACATTAATTTCCTATAGAGAACTTGAAGGGGCGCAGCAGTTATTTCATTTGAATTATAGATGCAGAATGGCTTTTCTATGCAGTTACACTGTGAATAAATTTATATAAAAAGCCTCTGCAGCTCCGGCAGCTGCAGTGTTAAAAAAGGACTAAAGTTGTATTATAAAATTGAAAATTTACCTTCTGTCCTTTATTGTCAGATTTTCTTTTTATTCAATGGGGTTTTTTAATACCCCATCCACTCCCTTTTAATGTCACTGTTACCTGATAATTTTGTGGTTTTATTGAAAGAAACACATGGAAATAGTACAATCTGAATAGATGGTCCTCTATACACTTATGGGAAATTCACTTAAAAACATGTGGACTTTTTTACCCATCACAGATAACATCCCAAGTTCTTTCGAGTTAATGCAAAATTGGAGATGATCACATTTAAGACACACACTCTAAAAAAAAGAATTTATTAATTTATATATACTTTTTTTTGCAAGTCTTAATCAGTCTTATGCAACAAAAGAGGATTTGATTTCTTCTCTAGAACCACATTTGGTCTGTTTTATGATGTTTGCCAATCCATATGAATTCCATGTACAGTCAAAACCCTGATCAAAACTTGACCATAGCAAAATGGTACCCCAATCACAATTAATTCAGCTCTTCATTCACAGGTCATATTTAGATAAAAGAAATTCATTGTTAAGGACACGAAAAAGATCTTATCATCTTTAATCACAAATGAGAAAAAAATTAACTCAAACAATTTACTGGGGAAAAAAAAACAAACAAAAAACATCCAATTAGGCTTCATGTAAAGAGTAAATGGGAACCTCTGAATACTTAAAACACCAAACTGAGATGTGATCTTATCTTTACTGTCTTGTAGAATAATGTTCCCATCCTGAAAATCTACCAAACAGTATTCTCACATTTAGCAAGTGCGTAAACTGCTGTTATTTAATTGATCACTGCAGGGGTAATTGCAAAGCAAAACAAAACTTTGGTACCCCAGGTAGTCAACTTTTTTGTCGTCATTTCTTTATCCAACACTGTATGCATATTGAAGTGTCAGGGGCTGTGTGGAAAAACTGCTGAAAATGTGAAGTATAAAAACCTTAATATACAATTCAAAAGGGATTTTGTTGACAGTTAGATACAAAAGGATGCATGGTGGGAAGAAGCAACTTACATTAATCACTTGAACTTGGATCAAAAACATCCACTAAATGTTAATTAAAGGTTCAGTGTAGGAAATAGAAATTAAAAGAACTAATTTCATGTCTTTACATGTAAGTTATCATACTAATAGTGCTGTAATTGACATTAATTTTGAAGAAGAATTTGTAGGATTTACTGAAGGTTACCCAGTGCCCATAATTCAGGTACATTAACTCACTTGGTACTTTTAATATGGGATGCTTGATCATTGGGATGCTTGATCATCCTGTCCTCATAGTGTGATTACCTGATCAACCACATTAGCCACAATGTGAGTACATGCTCACCCACGTCCCTTTATTTGGTTACATGATCCATATGTTAACATAATTTGGATACATATTCACCTTAAACCATGATTTGTGTCCATGCCCAACTGCTGGGTACAGTGCATGATAGTCTTGTAGCCTTGACCCATTAACTCCCAGATGTGATATGCATGTTACTTCCCGTTGTAATATCCATACATTATCCAGCAAACATGTTAAGAGAAATTACTCAAACAAATCACAGGAAACCTGATTTTGCCAGCATTGAAGTAGGAGTTCGTGACGATAGCGATACGGATCGAGTTAACGCCTTGGCTTAAACAATCCACCAAGCTAGGAAAATTTAGGGTACTAAAAGAATCGCACTCTCAGTCCGTATTCTGATTCTTACACGGAACTTTAAGTGCTTTTGCTTTCAAAACGAGGAAGGCAATCTTTTAGCTCTATAACTTGAATCGAATTATGATGTAGAGACTCAACTACATTCTTTAGGTAAAGTTCTAACAACGTAAATGATTATGTCCTGGTTAAACTGAGGATGAATGATCCTCGCTACTGGTCTGATCTGCTACCGAGTGGTTATCCATAGTGCCACAAGCTTATGACCTTGAAGCGTCTAAATTCCCCTATATTGCCGAACACAAGCTGGGGTTTATTAAACGACCGATCAGAAGCAAGGGTTCAAGTTTTGCCCAAATGTGGAATTAGAGGTTCTAGAAGTGTTTCATTTCATAAAAACTCACAGCTGATTACAAAGAAGCTCAAAAAGAGCTCTAAAAGCTCAAAAAGCTATAATCTTTACATTTGGATGCACTGGATAAGTTATGGTAATTGATTTCCCTTAAGGGAATCTGTGATAGCATTTTCTGAAAAAATTTTGAGTTTAACTCCGCAATTAAATGCAGCGACCGGTGATAGCGCGGCGGATGCGAATAAATCAACAGAATTGTTTTGACGGTGTTAAATCCCTGATGGAAGGGACTTCTACAAGTAAACTTAACTACAGTGAAAATAAGCTTCTGAGTTTTTATCGAGATGAAAGGACATTTCAACAGTTCAATCATTGTGCTTTCAAGACAGCAAGAAGGTGAAAAACCTAGCATGCAGAAACAAGGCGCGCTTACCAGGTAATCGTGTTCTTCCAGAAAACTATGCGTAGTAGATTCAGTGCGCTTGAATCGTTGTTTACTAGAACTCACGGCCAGAAAATTCCGTAGATTTGTGTTAAATTTCGTAAATTATGAAATTGTACGGTTTAAAATTTAAACATTCAGTTCAAAAATACTTTTGGGAAATAACACTTAAAAATAATATTAACCGTTCGAAAAACGAAGCGAAAAACTATTACATACAATTTTTTTGTATTTACGCGCCGCGTATGGTAGATTCACCCTGCTTGAATTGTTGCTCACTGGAATCTATGACCAGAAAATTACCGGGGTTTTAAGGCCTATAAATATTTAGGGCGTCTCACGAAATTGAATTATTTTTTCTCTACAACGCAAGCAGTTGAAACTGAATTTCCCCGTGAGGTAGATTCATCCAGGTGAGGTAGTTCGCATCCATTTATAAATAAAAGTTTGGTGGGTTCTCTGTACTATGGTCGAGTTTCCGGTTTGAAGACTGCAATTTCATAATGTATTCCAGTGCTTTCATTAAGATTTGAAGTAGGTGGTTACCTCGGAACAGCACCCACCGGAGAGCAATACGAGAAGCCCACAACAATTTCCCTCTAGAGAGGTTTACAAATTGTGATCATTGTAAAGGCTGTTTTACCTTTTTCGAAGAAAATAATACGTAAGCCACAGAGAAATTGTCATTGTGTTGTCATTGAAACACATGAGGCCATGACAGAGTTTATTTTCCGTTAAATTCGGCATTCAAAACTTTAAGTAATAGAAATTCACTAGCAAGAATTACAGTGTTAAGACAGACAACGAATATGTCATGTTACATGTAGTTTGTGAAACTTCTACAGAAAGATTTGATGAAAAGGGTCACGTAAAATCCTGCTAACTTTTAACGTAGACAGTTAGTAAAATGAAACATATTTGCATTTAACTCTGCATGCAAAAATATTTCTGCTCTAGAGTAACTCTGTGTGTAAATAAAGGCCCCAGAAAACAGTTTTAGTGGACTTCTTTTGAAAAACTGGGCAATAAACCATTTCTAGCTTAAATCCTTTTCGGTTTACAGAAGATGCTATTAACCAAGTGTCAACTTTACTTTGTAATACTCGACGTCACCCATCAGTTATAATCACCAGTTCTCTTGAGTTCTGTGTACTGATCAGTCATACTCGAAGTCCGAATCTCCACTGTCTGAATCACTGTCCTCGGGAAGTTTCAAGACTCTAACTGCCGCAGCTACTTACAAGTCCACGTTATGAAGTTCCTTGGTTTCATCTTGGGTTGTATCGGCAGTATCGTTCTCCCCAATATCAGCTTGGACAGCAAAATCCACCCTCTTGACGGCAATCCCTTCCTTCCCTCTGACAATCTTCCTACGTGGTTGAGCTAACCATTCCTTGACAGTTTCTGCAATGAGGTTGTCACACTGACTGCATGCAGTTCAGGCCCATTGATACTCACGTGCATTAGGGAAGCGAGCATGTCGTTGTTTAGGGTACTTCTCAATCGTGATTTCAACCCCTTGACCGCGGACGCCCCTCTTTCAGGCCATGATTTCTGCTATTTCAAGAAGACGGGGGAAAAGGGCTGATAAGGGTGCTGTATTGATAACAAATGCTAAAGTAGCCATTTAGTTGGGGTGGAGCAAGTTCTTCCTTTGCTACCCAGTAGAGACTGAGGAAGGCATTGTAATAAACAGCTTCTCTGACTTTTTCCCTGTAGTTGACCTGATGCTGAATCACCGATACTCTGCTCAGAAGCTCAGCCTCCACGGCTGCTAAACGCTGTTGGTGGTTTGCATGTCCTTCTTATATCTTATGGAGGGCCTGTGTTGAATTTCTTACTTTTGTTTTGTGGATTGATAGTGTCATGTTTTCGGCATATAATGCAGAACATTCCTTTCCGTCTTGAAAGAGGAGCCAGTGATAGCTGGTTTTTTCACAGTAGGAAAGGGTTGTATCCAAGATCCACTGATGTTAAAAACGATCTCTCCCTTTCATTCGCTGTTGATCTTCTTTACTCACGGTAACGCATTTGCCTGCTTGGCAGCTGTAAAAGCTGTAGACTTTAGCATTAGTAGGGAAGGATTTAATTAAAAACTTTTTAATCTCATCTGCCGGAACTGGATTTGCTTTGGTTGGTCCTCTATTACCTGCATCAGCTGCCGTCTCATTCACACCCCAAAGCCGTTTTATTACCTGGCCCACGTAACGAAGACTTTGTAGCTGTACTTCCAGTCTCCGTAGTGAGTTCGCACATGGTTTGTTCGTCAGTTGAATTTCAGGATTTGTTGTAGAATTTGATCATTAAATCAATATATTCTCCAAAAGAAACAAACAGTATTTCCTGTACCTGTTTTGGTTGTTACTTGAGTCTTCTTAGAGCTTCCAATGGCTTCGATGCCGCTAATTGCATTTCCAGTATCTAGCACAACACGATGACAAAACGATGAAAAATTGGAATTATAAACATTTTGATGAAATTCTTTGAATTCATGAAAGATATTTCATATTCATACCTGTTTCCTGTACCACACGAAATTTCTTGACAATGCCGCACTCAAAAAGCCCGGTTTGGCGCACACGCTTCCCCGAAAAGTTCTCCGCCATGTCTACGAGCTTGATGAAGTTAAGTTAAGCAAAAGCAAGCGACACAAAGAGAAGTACATGGCTTGGGTTACATCCAACTGCAAAAAGCCCGTTAGCAAATGAATGAATCAAACAGACAGATAACCGAAATTGTAACATTTTTCTTGCTATCCCAACGAAAAAAAAAACCATCCAAATAAGGTGAATGGTCCAATAATACATTAATTACTATTTTCTGTTTTCTTTTTTAGTTTGAATTCGACTTGAACGCTGTGAAATATACCCGACAATTCACAACAGAATACCCGCCGGACCTCCGGCGGGTGCTGGGTCTTATTGAAAGCACTGCCTTTTAAACATTGGTCGGAAAAGTTGTTCGACAGACTTTGTTTCTACCGTTTTAAATGTGTTTCTAAGAAGTGACCGAGCCAACATGGCTTGTGATATTTTTGTTTTGCACCCCATCATTAATTTTTCTTCTGTAATTGTTTATCAATTTATAATTCTCTATCGATCAGTTTGGCTTTGATTACTTGAATATATTACCTGTGAGCACTCTCTACCCATTGTTCAATTTCATGTTTTCCGTATGTTTTCATCTGAAAATTTACATTGTCTCAAAACAAAAGAAAGATAGACAAGGGGACCGAATGTTAGTCAATATAGCTAATTGTCTTTCTTATCATAGTACTGAAGGTTCATCTTAAAAAAAACTTAGAATGTAACGCCTTGTAACACTGCAAAAAATATAGTTCATTGCTCAAAACTTATGCATGGATGAAATCAAAATATGATTTAAGCTTGAACGTTGTTGCATTATTTCGAGCTTCCCACAGATTCTCTTTTTTTTTTTTTTGTAGGCAGTAAAACTGCACAGAAAACCGACGTTTAAGAAAAAAAAAGGAAGGGCTCTGGTCGAAAGTGAAAAGAGAGTACTTTCCATTGAGAAATTGTGGACGAGTGTTAAAGTTGACAAGCAAACAATATTTTAGCGATATCCACACCCAAATATGATACGCAGACCTTTCTTTGGTTGTCATGCGTTGTTTCTCTTTTTCCGTCATAGCTGGGGTAAAGATAAGTGGATTTAGAAGGATCGAACAAGACTGGTCCTGACTATTGTGGATTGGAATGGGTCAGCAAGGATTGGAGTGAGTAGGAATTGATAGGATTTGATTAGAGCGGATTGGCAAGGATAAGAGTGGACTGAGGTGAGTCGGGATTCGGTGACTGGGGCAGCTGTTTTAGAATTCACCATTAATAACTGTCTGTACATAAAAAAGCAGTTTGGTTCCAAAGTTTTTT